>NC_085138.1:382373901-382442051 GCF_035046485.1 Aedes albopictus
CGAAAGAAATTCGTTTACAGGAATCCATGGGACAATTGCGGAAGGCATCCAAAGAAGGTTTATAAGGGAGTTCTTTAATTAATTTCTGGGGTAATCTCTAAAAAATTTTGGTTTAAATTTTGAAGCAAGGAGTAATGTCTGAAAATATCTGTAAATTGCTTTTCAAATGCATCCCATGATATATTTTTTCTCCAAGATTTTCTGATCACTAAATAATTTCTAATGAAAGTAATGGATGAATTTCTCAAGCAATCCTTGAATTTTATGAAATAACCTTTAGAGAAATTTCCTAAAAATACTTAACTAGTGAAATATCTGAATTAATTCCTGTAAGAACTCTGGAAATTCCTGAAGGAGAATTTTCGTATGAATGTTTGATAGATTTTTTAATAGCAATTTTTGGACGCTCATTCTGGTCAGAATTTAAATATTTTTATCTCAAGAGCTGGTTACTCAGTGAGTAACTTGGAGTATCCTCGATGACACCATTGTATTGGTATAAAGTTCCAGCTTCCAAATAGAGAAATAATAACTCTTAAAACTCGAGAATTTTAAGCATTAATTATTCAGGTATTTCTCCCGTATATCTGATCAAATTTCTGAGTGAACACTTCTCTAATTTTCTGATAATGTTCCTGAAAAACCTTTAGAAGAACATTTTAAAGAAGAAAATATCAAATGCTTGGTGGAAACTGTGAAAGAATTACTGAAGATGTCTCCAAAAAATACTTGATTAAACTTCCAGATAACCTCCAGAAAGATTTGTAAGTTGATATACAACGATCAGTTCAGAAGTAATTCAAAAACAAAAATATTTCTGGACCAACTTATTAATAAACATCAAGCAAAACAAGCACGGCTTATAGGAGGCATTTGTTATAGGGTCCTAATATATTTCTCTAATACTGTCTAGAGAAATTCGTAATCGAAATTCTTGGAGAAATATTTGCTATGTTTTCATTCAAATAAATCATTTGGAAGAGTTCTAGACGAATCTTTGATGAAAAATTAAAAAAAAATAAGTATGTGGAATTTCTGATGTTGATAAACAAATGATGTCCTGCCTCATTTTTTTATTATTGTATGTTATTTATTTATTATTTTTGTATGTTATTGTACTGTAAGTTAAAAAATGAGAATTAGTTGAATTCAAGAAACAATTTTGGTGAATATTTGAAGTTCCTGAGAAACTTTTCAAAAAGTTTCTTGAGGCATTCCATTGAATCCTTGCAGGAGTTTAAGAAGATGCTGGAGTTTATTTTTTTTTTTGTAATTTTATAAAATTCTGACTGTATGAGTTTCTGATGGCGTCTATGCGTGAAAGTACTAGGAGGATTGTGCAATGTCTAGTGGTTATAAGGGTTTACTTGATGGAATTATGGCGTATCTGAAGCACTTTTTAATATTTAATCTTGGAATAGTATTGGATGAAATTTTCGATGTTTTTGGTTAAACTTCAAGAGAATCACCGAGAGAATGTTGAAACCGAAACATTTGAATAACTTTTAATTGAAGCTCCTGAGTGCAGTTGGATAAACTTTACATAAGTTTTAGAGTTTATTGTAAAATTTCTGTTAAAATTTAATGAGATATTACTGATGATTTTTTGTTGCAAATTTCTAACACATATTCCATGAATTCCTGAAATATCATGAAGAGTTTCTCAACAAACAGTTTAGCTGTATAAGAGTTTAACAAACATATCTTAAGCAAACTTTAGCTTAAGAAACTGCTATTCAGCTGTCTCTGTTTCTTGAGTTTGTATTTGAAGGATAACCTGGTCTGGTGAAACATATCCCAAGTAACAATTTAATGAGCAATATCCTTTCAAAAGGTTTTGAGGACCGTCATCAAACAACCAGAATGATTTTATTTTGGCTTTATTTTGGCGTTTATAATATCCTCGAATCTACTAGACTTAAAAATGTTACTTGGGATGGAATTTCAAAGAGACTTCTAAGAGACTTCTTGTTTTTGGAAAAAAAAATCAATTTTGTATTTGAATGATTTGTTAACATTCCATTGATTTATATAGTTGTCTTGAATGTTCTGGATTCCTCATTTTCTAGGAACATTCTGGATTGCTTTCAGGAGTTATTTCTATAAACTGAAATTTAAGGGAGCCTGGCAGTCCCCGATTCCTAGGCACGCCACTGCTCACCATACCGTACATATTTAGAAGACACTCGTTCGTCTCTAGAGCTAGAGCCTCCCCCCACCACGTCGCCGTCATTACATAGAACATCGCCGTCAGAACAACCGGCTCTGCTGGGAGAGCACCATCAGTACCACCCCCCAAATGTATACATAAATCGGTTGGTTGAGTCGGATGCAACGTGGATGAAAGGGAGAAGGACGCAAGAACCAGCACGCGCGCCAACGATGGGAAAAGCCTAGCCCTGGTGCTGCTGCCGGTCTTTTTCGAGCCACGCCACCCCATTTAAGTATAGGCCGCGCGCAAGCTGAGGGGAGCTGGCGAGCTGGAGCAGGAGCGCGCAAAAGGACGACCGAACGTCCTTGAGAATGTGAGCGCCTCCTTCACCCTGTCCTGCCAATCTTCGTCTTCTTGTTCTTCTCGGGTGGCGACCATGACTCCACGTCGTCTCTGCCTGACTGACATACACACGTTGCGGCTTTTTTTCTCCCGGCCAGATGATGGGAAAAACGGGGGAATAGGGTACCACACGGGTGCGATGGATTTCTTGATTTCGGGTACTGACGGGCTAGGAGTGTTCCGTAAAAGGGCAACCGGTTTCTGGTTGGCCCAGAAGGGACGGATCCGATGGTTTTCTTTTCTAGGAAATTGGAGATGAGGTGAAAACATCTCTAGGAGCTGAGGGTGGATTTCCAGAAATTTACGAGTCAGGCTAACACGTTTGCCACGTGCAGTCGCGATGTTTCTGGGTGGGGCATTTCACTAGCTTTAATGTTGATGGTGCAGTGTAAAATTTTGATCAAATATAATACTAGTTTATTTCTGGCACTTCTTGCACTAAAACGAATCTTCTTATTTTGTCTTTTCAGGTATGGCTAACGTACAAATTGAATGTTTAATATTTGAGTAAGTATTTAGTGTTTCTACATGTAAAGCGTTTTGCTATGTCAGGATTCTGCACTAAGCAACTGATTTTTTTTATTCTTCAATCACTTAACCTAATTTACAGCTCTCTTGTCCACTAGGCACTGTGTGAGCGATTCCAATTAGCAGCTGTGCTTACACTTTGTACAGCGCCTAAATGTATTCTATTATAATTCTACTATATCGAACTGGTTGCCTTTGCGCTGCTCCATGGTAGAATGATGAACCCGAGGATGTTGATATGTGACTTTTGTTCCTTTTCCAGTCCGATTGAGGGTCTATTATGATTTACCGCTAGCCAATATCCAAGTTTCTGGGTCCGTTAGAGGGATGCCAAATGATTTTTTTTTAAATCTGTATCACTATTTTGACTCTTGTATAAATAACACTTTGGGAATAGTTTTGCAGTTTTCTATGCAATTCCCCTCGGCAATTTCTGTGACATTCCCTCAGCAATTTTTCAGGAATTTCAAAGAAGTTTTTCAAAGAATTTTTTGGGTAATATCTCTGAAGACTCCTTCAGCTATTCTTTTGTGTATTCCCTCTGAAGCTCCTATGGAACGTCCATTAATTACGTCATGCCTTCAGGAGAAGCGGGGCTCAGTAAAATGTCGACCAATACAAAAATTACATATGACATAGGGTATGACGCAGGGCAGAGGAGGGTAGTTTGAAAATGGAGGTAATTTATAAACGTTCCCCTATGAGAATTCTATGACCAATTTCTTCGTGAATTTTTCAATAATGTTTTTAGGAATTCCTACGAAAAGGATTTCCACAATTCCTTTACCACTTGCTTCGATAATGTCTCTAGGAATTTCAGCAACAATTTCATAAGCGAATCATTTGGATTCTTTTTTCTGGAGTTTCTTTGATATTTTATGAAATTTCTCAAACATTTGGGAATACTTTTTTTATTTTTATTTTTTCTAGCAATTCATTTCAGAATTCCTTAATTTCCATCAGTTACACTTCTGGTAAATAATTACGACTCATGGAAAAATAAGACTTTGGAAATTCCTTTGCAGAATTGTACGAAAATTTCTTCGACAATGTCTTTGACATTCTTTCAATATTTTTTTCGGAAATGTCTTCGATAAATGCTTATAGTTTTTTTTTTTTCATCAAAACTATCTGCAGTAATTTTTTTGGCGAATCTTGAGTTAACTCCTTTGAAAACTCCTTCAACTATTATTTTGTGAATTTCTAATGCAATTCCTAGCGAACGTCCATAAATAACGTTACGCCTTCAGGTAGGAAAGGGCTTCAGCAAAATGTAAGGACCCACACAATAATTGTAGAGGTTCCATACAAAAAGTCTGACATAGGGCAGTGTGGGGGGTTAATGGGTGGTTAATGGACGTTATTTTTGGACGTTCCCCTATCAGAATTCTATGATAATTTTTGTTTCGTGTATTATTCAAAAATGTTTTAAGATATTCCTGCGAAAGGGTTTGCGGCAATTCCTTTACCACTTGCTTCGCTAATATCTCTAGGAATTTCAGCTACAATTTCTTTGAAAAATTATCAGGCAATTCTTTTTCAAAACATCATCAGGACTTCTTCGTTATTTCTCTAAGATCAGCTTTTTTTTGGAAACCATTACCGCTATTTTTTTTAAATAATTTCTTTCAGGATTCCTTACAGAAATGTCTTTGAGATTCTTCAGAAATTCCTTCGAAATGTATTTGGAAACTCATTCGTCAATGCCTTCAACAACTCCTTGGCAATCTGTTTCAACATTTGTTTGGGAATTGGTTTGTCCAATTCTATTAAAATGTTTTCGTAATTTCTTTAATTATTCCTATGAAAATTTTTATGGGAATGCCTTTGGTAATTTCTTTGAAATTTTTTCAGAGATTTTCTCAGGAAGTTTTTTGGAATTTTCCTTAAGATTTTTTTTGATAATTATATTGATTCAATCATTTTGAAATTGATTTGGCAATACCATTTTCGAATTTCTTCGGTTATTATTCATATGCAAATTACATTTCCTTTCTTGATTTCTTTTGAAATTATTTTGGAAAATTCTTTATAAATACCAGTAGGGGAGTATTCAAATGAATGTCCGGAGGAGTATCCAGACGACTTGCCAAAAAAGCTTCCTATGGAAATTTTGGAAAAATAAAAAAAAAACTGTTACCGAATGGTTTTCCAAATCAATTGCCGTTGAAATTCTCGAAGCAATTTTTGAACAAATTTTTCAAGAAGTGCAGAAGCGATACACAAAGAATTTCCAACGATATTTCAGAAGAAATTTCCAAAGAATTATCAAAGGAATGTTTTAGGCAATTTGTTAAAAAATGCATACATCTATCCTTTGGTGAAATATTTTTTTAATGAGAGTTCTGTGATCAATTTCACCTTGAAAACTCCAGCGGCAGTTGAAAACTTGATTCGAAAATATTTCAAAGAACTTTCTTATTAATTCCTTTGAAAATTCAAAGACAATTCTTTTTGAAAAAATTCAGTTACTACTTTTGGAAACTTTTCGGCGATTCTCTTGAATCGTAAATACCTTTAGAAGTTATTTCCCCTAGTCTTTTTGGCAAATCTTTGACAGATTTCATCGAGAATTTGAGATTTCTTTGAAAACTTTTTCGGCAGATCCTTCGGAATTCATTTGGTAATTATTTCGGAAATACCTTCAGCAAATCCTTTGGGAATTCCCTCAGTAATTTTTCTGGGAATTTCGCTGGCATTGTCTTCGAGTTATCATTCGGTAATTTCTTTGAAAATTCTTCAAGCATTTTCTGAAATTGCTTTGGCATATTTCTTTTTTTTTCTTTATTTGAATACATAGCCGAAGTTTGTACAAACTATGCACAGCTACTTAGCTCATACGAGAATTCCTTTGAAAATTTATCATGAAATTTTCATCGACAACTCCTTTAGAATTTTTGTCGGCTTTTTTGTATTTTTTTTGGAAATGCTTTCGTTATTTCTTTGCAGATTTCTCCGAAAACACCTTTTGAATTTTCGCGGGCAGTTTTTTTTTTAATTTCCTCAACAATTCCTTTGAAAATAGTTTCGAATTATTTATTTTGAAATTGATTTAGCAATTCTATTGATTCCTTTGGCTTTTTTTTACGAAAATTCAATTCCTTTTGTTAATTCTTTTTGCAATTCTTTTGGAAATTTCTCCAGAAATTTGAATAGAGAATTTCTAAAATTCTAAAGGAATTGTCTGAGATATGGAATGAAAAAGTTTATCATGGAATTTTAAGGAAAATTTCTGAGCAGTAACCAAAGGATTTCCAAAGTAATTGTCGTAGGAATTCTCAAAGAAATTTCAGAAGAAATTTTCAAATAAATTGTCAAATGATTCCACAAAAAAAACCGCCGAAAAAGTTTCCGGAGGGATAAATATAAATACAATAAAAGATCAAAGAATAACAGAAGGAATATCAAAAAAAAATGCCGAAGATTTTTTTTTTTAAATGTACGAATTGCTGCACACAACGGAATAACAAAACAAAATATCAAAGACAATGCCAATAGAATTTCTGAAGAATTCTTCTTCATCTTCTTTATGGCTCGACGTTCGCATTGGAACTTGGCCTGCCTCTCTTCAACTTAGTTTTCTTAGTTATAGTGTAGAATTAGCAACTAGTTAAAATACACAAAAATAAAAACAAAAAAAAAGTTTTCTTAGTTTAATTGAAGTTATTAATTGAAGGGCTTTCTTTGCCTGCCATTGCATGAAATTGTACATTGTGTGGCAAGTACAATGATACACTATGCCCAGGGAGTCGAAAAAAGTTTCCCGACCGGAACGGGAATTGAACCCTTCGTCTCCGGATTGGCGATCCATAGCCTTAACCACAAGGCTAACTGGAGACCCCAGCTTAATTTCGAAGAAATTTAAAAAAATAAATCAGGAAATCAAAACTAGGCTCATTAGATAAAAATCTCTTAATACAGATTTAAAAAAAATGGTCGAGGTATAAAAAATTCAAATAATCGTTCCCATTGTTTGGGAGGTGTAACAGTGAGGGTGATAATGAATAAAAATTGCCTAAATATTCGCAGCAACATCTTAACTTGATAAAAATCCTGAAACTGCTACGCCAGTTGTTCAAAATTATCTATGACGAAAAAGCCAAGACCACAGGTACGACTCTAACGAAATCATGTAAATTTTGTCGCAAAATTCTTATTTCTTGCTTACATTACACTAACCCAGATGTTGACATCATTGCACTTGCACAGTCAACTGGCAGCGGAAAGTGAAAATCTCACTTTGCGCACCTAGCTATTAGAGGTAAGTAAGTGTGGTACATGTGCGAAGTTCTGAGAAATCGCGACACAAATTCTCTTTTGTGTGGGAGCCCCCTTTCCGCAGTCTCCATCCACTTCCCCAACCTATGTTCTTAGTGCCTAGATACTGGAGCGGCAAGTGGGCGCGAAGCGCACCCGAGACTAGAAAATTGTGACACTAATTTTTCAATCAGCGATAGACGACAGTCGACGAACGATATTATATAAGCGTGGTCTTTCCAGCCGACGACGACGTATGGACGGGTTGGTGCTAGTGCAGTTGTGGAGCCGAAGCTGGATTCCCAACTTGTTCGAGGGCCTGCTCCAAACAAGTATTGCCAATGCCCGAGCACCGTGCGCGCGTTGGGGTTGTTGTTGGTATACTAAGTAACTCACACACCAGCGCCAGCGAGCGGATCATCGGCGCGGCGCTGGAAACTTAGACATACAGGCCTAGGCGAGGTGGCTGGCTGGCTGGGTAGCCAGTTCGCTGGCAGTCAACGTCCTCTCCGGGCCCGTAATGAGGTCAAGGAAATACTTGTGTGTCTCTCTCTAGCTTTTTTTTTCTCCTCTAACAGCCGTCTTCTGCTTCTTTCACAAGCCTGCCAGCATCTCGTGAGCTTGGCTGTGGTCGTCGTCGCGGTCGGTGGTGGTCGTTGTGGTTGCAGCGCGAGCGCGGGTTGAAACACCAAGTTGAGCTGAGATGAATATCTAATGGCGGCAGCTGCTATGGCATATGGCTGTGGCAAGGCAACCCCAAGGCAGGGAAGGCACTATTGGTGGATCGCGAGGCGTAATTAAGTTTTCGGTGTGAACTAATAACATTTATCTGGGTGGCTCTGACACCAATCTAGTCACGACGGGTGGACTAATATGTGGGGGATGCTTTGGGTGAATCCCAGTTGGATGAACGGACTAGGGTTTCTACGCGGAATTCGAATTCAAGCTATCTCGGTTGACATTAGGGAGCGTCCATCAATTAAGTCACGCTCTGAGGGGGTGGAAGTGGTCATCAGTTTGTGCGACCCACATCAACATTTCAGAAGTTTCATAAAAAAAGTGTGATGTAGAGAAAAGTAAAAATTGACATTTTTGTTTTGTGATGTTATTTATGGATGTCCCTTATTGAGTCACATCAACACTACATTCGAAATCAAAGAAAGTGAACATCAATCATGGACTTCCGTGATTTATATGCACACGTGATTTATATGCAGACGTCACACTCTGATCGCAGCAAGAAAATTTTTACAGGATGGCTTATTCTAAGAGCAATAACTCTTCTAAAGATTGCTCTCAGTATCCTTTCAAAATGCATCCTTGTCCACGCATTTCAACGGGAATTCATTGGCATTGGCATTGCGTTGAATTTATTCCGACTTTCCTTCAGGGAAATCACCAGATTTTCCAAAGATCTGTAATTCCTTTGGTGATTTTTCAGGATACATAAAAAATACCTGGAATGTTTAGTTCAAGAAGATTTTTACAGTACGTCATCTAAAGATTTCTCTAAGTATCCCTTCAGAATGCTTCCCTATTCACGCATTTCATTGAAAACTTTTCCCAGGGATTTCCTTGGGACTTCTTCAGGAGTTTCTCCAAGAAATTTCTCGAAAAATTCATCTTAAAACGGGCCCACGGATTTCCTTAGAAATTCCTTTCGAAATTCCACCTAGGATTCCTCAAGAGATTCTATAGGATATTCTCCATTCTCTACATGAGTTCATGCTTGTATTCATTCATGTATAACTTCAAATATTTCCTCCAGAAATATTGACAGATTTTTCTTCCAGGAGTTTTTTTTTCACGATTTTTCAAAAATTGCCATAAAAAATTTTCAAGAATTTCTTCTAACAATTTCTCCAGGCATTCCTCTACAAATGTCTTCAAAAGATGCGAATGCAGCACATTTTTTCACAAATATTCGCGGATTTTTCAGAAATTCCTGTAGGGTTTCTCTATAGAAACTTAGTCATATTTATGAAAACTTTTTCAGAGTTTTTTTTTTTCGAATTTCTTCTTATATTCAAGGATTTTATCGCACATAAATGCAAATTTCTCAGGAAAATTCTCAAAAAATTCTTCTGGAAGCTCCTACAGGGGCTTCTCCAATAGTTTCTTCAAAAAAAGAAAAAAGGTATCCTTCCTGGCTCTGCGTTGGATTAATTTCGCATTCCTTCTGGAATTCTTTCAGATTTTACAAAAATCTGAAATTCCTTTGGTGATTTTTTCAGGATATATGAAACAATTTCTGGAATATTTACTGCAAGAAGATTCTAACAATTCTCCAATCCAGAAACTCTCCCAGAGTTTCCTTGAGACTTCTTCAGGAGTTTCTCAAGCAATTTCTCGAAGAATTCATCTTAAAGCGGGCCCACGGGTTTCCTCAGAAATTCCTTTCGAAATTCCACCTAGGATTTCTCAAGCGATTCTATAGGATATTCTCTGAAGGATTGCTATATGAGTTCATGCTCGTATTCCTTCATGTATAACTTCAAACATTTCTTCCAGAAATATTGTCAAATTTTTTTCCATGAATTTTTTTTTCTTTACGATTTTTCCAAAAATTTCTTTAAAAAAATTTCAAGAATTTCTTCTAACAATTTCTCCAGGCATTCCTCCAAACATTTCTTCAAAAGATGCAAATGCAGCAGTTTTTTTTCACAAATATTCGCGGATTCTTCAGAAATTCCTGTAGGGTTTCTCTATACAAATTTAGCCATCTTTCTAGATACTTTTTCAGATTTTTTTTTTAATTTCTCTTTTTATTCAAGGATTGTATCGCACATAAATGCAAATTTCTCAGGAAAATTCTCAAAAAATTCTTCTGGAAGCACCTGCAAAGGCTTCTACAATAGTTTCTTCAGGTATTCGTGCTGGCTTTGCGTTGGATTTATTTCGTTTTTCCTTCAAGAATTCTTTCAGATTTTTCAAAAATCTGAAATTCATTTGATGATTTTTACAGGATATATTAAACAATTTGTGGAATGTTTACTGCAAGAAGATTTTAACAGCATGTCTTATTCTAAGATCAATAATTCCCTTCAGAATGCATCCCTGTCCTTGCATTTCATTGGAAATTTCTTCCGGGGATTGATCCAGAGAGTCTTTCAGGAATTCTCCCAGAATTTTCCTTGAGACTTTTTCAGGAGTTTTTCAAGAAATTTCTCGAAAGATTCATCTTGAAACTGGTCCACGGGCATCCTCAGAAATTCCTTCCGAAATTCCACAAGCGATACTATAGAACATTCTTCAAACATTTCTGAAGGAATTCCTCCAGAAATATTGTCATAGTTTTTCCCGGAGCTCTGTATCATAGTTTTTCCCTGATTTCTCAGAAAAATTTTTTTAGAAATTTTTCAAGATTTTCTTCTGAGAATTCCTTCAGGCATTCCTCCAAGCGTTTCTTCAAAAGATACAATTGCAGGAGAATTTTTTTCACAATTTTTTGTAGATTTTTCAGAAATTCCTCTAGAGTTTCACTTTAGAAATTTGAACATTTTTACAGAAACATTTTCATAAATATTTTCTTGAATTTTCTTAGTTATTAAAGGATTTTATCGCGCATTAAATTGAAAATTCTTCCAGAGAATTCTCTAGAGATTCTTTTTGAAGCTCCTACAGGCGCTTCTCCAATAGTATCTTCAGGTATTCTTCCTGGATTTGTGTTGGAATCATTTCAACTTGCCTTCAGGCATTCTTTCGTATTTTTTCAGGATTCTTTCAGCAATTCCTGCAAAAAAACTCTAGATTCTATTCTTTTGCATTTTATAAGCAACTTTCCGAGGAATGTTTCTATCAATGACTTTAAAAGGTTCTCCAGTTTTCCCATGAGTTTTCGAGCTATTATTTCGAAGATTCCTTTATTTTTTATTACTTCAGTAGTTCTAGAGTGCTCTAGGCTACTAATATAATTCTTCTTGTTTTTTTTTTGGCTGCTGCAGGATTTTCTTCAGAAATTTCTCCATGTAGTAGTTTAGGGATTTTTATACCCAAACCCTTACAGAAATTGTAAAACAAAGTTTTCTGATAATTCTTTCAAAAGTATCACCAGTGGCTCTTCCAAGTCCTTCATAAAATTCTCAAGGGATCCCTTGAAAATGTATTAAGAGATTTCTTCAAGAATTCCAATGTCTGAGTTTTGTGAAGACTTCTAAAATAGATTTGTTCAGAAATTCCTTAACGGATTTTCCAGGAAGCATTTTTTTTCTTAAAATAACTTTCAAAGTTCCCCCAGAAGTCTCCTATGATTTTTACTGAGAATCAAGAAATTCTTCCCCTCTTCTGCTTAGTGCCATTTATCCAGGAATTAATCCAGAGATAATTTCAAAAGTTTCTTCATGAATTTTTGTCTAGAAATTCTTTTAGAAATGTTTTAAGAATTTCTTCTAATAGTTTGCAGAGGTATTTCCAAGAGTTTTAATGGATTTCTTGAGGCAACCCTCTATGTATTTCTTTAGAAAAAAAATCATTCAGGAATTCGTTAAAGAGTTTTCAAGTCGTATTTGCGAAATTTCTGGAAGAACTTCTGAAAAACGAAAATGAATGGATTTTTTTTAAAGATCTCTAAAGGCAATTCTGGAGATATTTCTGTTCCATTGAAACGATGGGCGTAAGAAATAAAATTCCGTTTCAATCGCTTAACAGACTGAAAGTCGATAAAAAAACCCCCCTGTGTATGCCCAGGGAGTCTGGAAAATTTCCCCGACTGGGACGGGAATCGAACCCGCGTCTCCGGATTGACGATCCATAGCCTTAACCACTAGGCTAACTGGAGACCCCACAAAACCCGCAGGAGCGATTCAAAAAAATCCTTGTAGGTTTTTCTGCAGAAATCACTGGAAGAATTTGTCTGAGGAGAATTTCCAGAGAAATTCCTGTAGAATATGAAATTAATTTTTAAACGACTTTCTGAAAAACTCCATAGAAAAACTTTTGAAGAAATCACGTCCTAAAATTCTTAAATTTCGAAGAGGTAAAAATATCTCCCCAAAGGAGTTTCAGAAGAACCCTAGCAAGAATTTGTGAAGGACGAAATTTCTCAAAAAAAAACTTCTGGCAAAAATCTACAACATATACAGAAAGAACTTTTGAATAAATCTCTGGAGGAATCTCTAAAGAAATCCCAGGGAAATTCTTGAACGAATCTCAGGAGCATTTTTTCCAAAACTTCTTGGGAAATACCTGCAGAAACTTATCGGGATATCCTTGGTTGAACTCCTAGAAAAAAAATATTGAGAAATTTATAGGAAAACTCCTGGAAAATCCTCAGATAAAGTTCTTGGAGAATTAATGCGAGAATCTCGGAAATTAAAATTATTGGAGTGGTAATGCAAGGATCGCAGGGAGAGTTCCGGCAAGATTTTCTGGACGAATCCCTGAAAAAATTGGTGGACACATTCATGCAAGAATCCCTAGAAAAAATCCTGAACATATCTCTAGTGAATTTACTGAACCTGAAACAATTTCTGAAGAAATCTATGGAAAATTTTCTAAAGAAGCCACTAGAAGAATTTATGAGAGAATCTTCAAAATAATTTCCAAAGAAATCCCTGTATAAAATATCGATTAATTTGTTGAATCCCTATAAGAATTTCGTAAGTAATTTCTGATGCTTTCAAAAGTAAGCCATAAAAAGAGCCTAATAGATTCATTGAAGAAATTAAAAGAGAACTTGATCAATGTTTGAAGGAAGCCCTGGAGAAATTTCTTAAAAACAAATTCTGGAAGAATTACTGAAAAAACAACTGCTACAGGTATTTTTCAAAGAAACCTTGGTAGATTTTAAGACCGAATTCCTGGAGTATTTTCTGAAGGAAATTATTGATAAAATTTGGAAAAAAAATCCATAGAAAAATTCCCCAGACTCGGAATCCTTGGACTAATTAATGGAGGACTCTCATCAGGAGTTTTTGAAGGGATCTTCAGAGAAATGAATAATATAATTTCTGAAAGAATCTTTGAAAACATCTCTGGTGGAGACTGTGGAAGTTTTTCTAAAGAAATCTTCATTGGTTTAGCCAGATTTTTCTTTTTTCTTTCTCACTCTCGTAAGCAAATACGACACGGAGAAGGATGGAAGAGAAGACACTGGTCCCCTCTTTCACCTCGCTCTTTCCCTTGTTTATTAAGTTGAATAGTGTAAAAAAAGAAAAAAATGGCATTGCCAATGGAAATCCTTCGAGAAATTTCTTGTAGTTCTTAAAGAACCGTTAACAGAATTTCTGAAGGAATCTGTGGACGATTTCTTCAGAAAAGTTCTCGATACCTGAAATCATGGAGGAATTTTCAAGGAAACCCATGGACATTTTCTAGATGAAATGTTGAAGTAATTGCTGGAGGATCCTCTAATGAAATTTCCGAAGGAAATTCTAGAGGAATTCTGAAACAATCCATGGAAGATGCTCTGAAAAAGCCTTCAAACGGTATCCGTGGAAGACTTTTCGAAAGGAATTTCTGGAGAATATTCTAAAATAAGAATCAAAGGAGCAATATCGGACGGAACCCAATGAAGGTTTTATGAAAAAAAGTTCTTTGGTTAATTTCTGGGGGAAGACCGGAAAACTTTTAAGGTGAATATATAACGAAGCCACAGCCAAAATTTTCAAAAGCACAAATCTGAAGAACCATTGGACGGTTTGTTCTAAAAAGTAGATCGATTGGTCACCACCAGCGAGTAACCAAACGATCAACTTTTCAGCGCAAAACGACACGTGGTTCTTCAGATTTGTGCTCTTGAAAATTCGGGCTGTGGCTTCGTCATATCTTCACCTTAAAAAATCCAAAGAAATCAATAGTAGAATTCCCAAACGAAAGGAATTTTCGAAGACATTCCTAGCATATTTTTTTTAAACTCCCTGAACCATTCTCTGAAGGAATCGCTAGAGGAATTTCTGGAGTAGTACCTGAAGGATTTATGGATGAATTTCTGAAGACATTAACGCATACTTTTGAATGGATCCTATAATTTTCTGGAAGAATCTCTCAAACATAATAAATTAATGTATTGCTATGAAATTCGTGGAATAATTTCTACAGAAACTCAAAGACCACGGTCCATACAAATTCAATTTTTGTATGAGCAAATGATCAAGCAAGGAGAGGGGAGGAAGGTTCGGAATCTCCCAGAAAATGATCACATGGCTTATGGACAACCCCTAGTTGACTGACTGAGCGATTCAGTGAGTCTCGAATACTTAGAGGAATGTGCTGATGTGTGGGCATCTAGCCTAGCAGGAGGTGCACCGTCGTCAGTCTCCGCGATGACAAATTTCCAGCTTCTTGTTGGTTCTTTCACACGTTAGCTAGATGCCGTATGAAGGTTGTCGCTAGAAACATTGCACTTATCAAGCTGACTTGTAGCTGCACATTAGCGCCTATTGCAGCTTAAAGTGAATTGAAGTTTCTCTGGCACTTTTTATTCTCTTCAAGCAACCAAACTGAAGTATGGGAGTAGAACGGGGAGAACGGGTTTACGACGCGACAACGCCACGCGGTTCGATGCAAATCGATTGACAATTCAATCTCCTGTCTGTCTAATGTGAGCGCATAATAGCTGTCTGGCTGGGTACACCCGCTGAAGTGCAGGTTGGTGTGCATTTATGATTTAATTGCACCTGAAAAGTTGTAATGAAGGTGGCGGCGCAGCGAGGAAAATGTGGTTCGCTGCGCTGAGATTTGGGCACGATTAGTAGTGAGCGAGCTTGGTTGTGAAAAGAGGCCAATCAGATACCTCGGTAATTGCGTGTCGAGGGAACCACTTTGAATGAGTTGCGAAAGGGAATTTGTTATAATCAATGGTGTGATTGAGCTTGAATTCGATCATTTATATCAAATAACAATGTTTTTGTTGATTGCTTATACTCTACCCCAACTACAGTTCCTGCAGTTCAAGAAAACTCTAAGCATTTTGTTTCATGTTAATGAACATTGATTCAGAACATTGATAACATTTAAATACACCGCAAGATAACTTGGAATGAACTCACCAGTTTCTTGCTAACACTTGTTCTTTCGATAATGAGTCTGCGAGATATCTCGTGTTAACAAGTAGTTGAACAGCAATGACGAGTGTTGCTTCTCGAGAGATGACGATTCTAACCTCAAATTGTCCTGTTAAGTCGAGATATCATGAAAATAACCCAGGATGCCTTCCAGGATGCATGCCATCTGGAGCTTACTCATGCTCGCACTTTCGCTTTCCCGAAGCACGATGACACAGAAATTCCCCCAGTCCGACATTGCGCCACACTCCTCCAATACAATCGCACGACGACGGCAGAGCTCCGATCATTAACCGCCTCCGTTCTCAGAATACGCCACCGCGCCAGAGTTGTTACGACCTTCTGATCATATGTTCGATCGTACACCGCACCGTGTTGTGTTCTCCCTGTCTCCAGCCACCGCGCCGCTGGCTGTGGTCCACCAGCAGTGCGCGAAGATCGCTTCGCGCCTCGCGTGACGTGAGAACCGTCGACCAACGGGTCTTCGCGTAGCAAAATATTTTCCCTTTCTCTTTCAAACTTAATACACACACTCGCACGTGAGCGTACACCACTGGCCACATACATTCACGTCCAACAAACCAGTCCTGCGCAGCTTCAGCGTTAGTCAGTCAGTAAGTCAAACTAGTCCAGCGCAGCGGTGCAGTGCACAGGTTGGTCCCCAGCTAGCGCAACTCGCTCCGCTCCGCACACGGACGGATCCCAACCTCCCCCAAGGGGAATCATGTTTTCTATCACAATCCATCATCGGGCATCGTCATCATCGACCGTCGGCGTCATCAGTGCGCCGCACCATCATTATCGTCATACTTCATGCCTTCTATTTCTCAACAATCGGAATCGGTTGCTCGCTCCGTGAAACTCCGCCGCACTCGCACAACACAACTTCAGTCGACCAAGACGACGACGGCGACGGTGATCAGACAGAAGTCAGTTGAGGTGGCCCCAGCTTTCGCGTCTGAGAACGACGGACTCATACATGCACAAGATGAAGTCGAGGCGCACTGAGATTACACAATCTAGTACTGCACGACGAGGCTGCTGCGAGCCGAGTCGCGCTGGTTGAGTTGCACTTAGAGCTTAGCGAGCGAATAAGCACGGTGACCCGAGTAGGAAGAACATATGAGATAGATTCAGCGCCATGCCACATTCAAAACGTAATCCTTCTCTTGAATCATTTCTGTGCAATAGGACACAATCGGCGAAGTACTTCAATTCTAGAAGTAATGAGCTGAATTTTTGTATGGTGAGCAGGTCAAAAGGACGCAATCAGTGAAGTACTAGATTGAAAGTAGTGAGCTGGATTTTTGTATGATGAGATGATCAGTTCTATATTTCACTTCACTGATTGCTTCCTATTCTCCGTTTCTGCAATAAAATGGTACAAAAAGCGTGGGTATTATGATTTCTTGCCTAATTTGATGCTGTTTGAGCAAAACTTTGGGTAACTGTGTTGTTTATGTTGCAAGAAATGGAGTAAACAAAAACACAGTTACCCAAAGTTTTACTCAAACAGCATCAAATTAGGCAAGGAATCATAATACCCACGCTTTTTGAACCATTTCATTGCAGAAACGGAGAGTTGAATTTCTCACCATACAAAAATTCAGCTCATTACTTCAATCGAAGACTACTTTATCAAGAAGACATGCAACTCTGTTGTTTTCCCATACTAACGGCATGCGACACCGACGGCACCGCCGCCTGTTGAGCTAAGGTGGTACCTTTGTATAAAAGTGTAAGAGTGCATTGGTGCGAGTATGAAGATTTACACACACTACCATAAATGCTTCCACCTTAATCCGTGGTGGCGCTGCTAACAGTGACTCCTGATTTTGAGCAGTGCTGGAAGTCTTCTTGATAAAGTGGTCTTCGCTTCAATTCTAGTACTTCACCAATTGTGTCCTATTCAACACTTTGAATAGAAGACATAAAGAAACTAATAGGACAGATCGGTGAAGTACTAGATTTGTAGTAATGAGCTGAATTTTAGTATGGTGAGAAGGTCAATTCTCCGTTTCTGCAATGAAATGGTGCAAAAAGCGTGGGTATTATGATTCCTTGCCTAAATTGATGCTGTTTGAGCAAAACTTTGGGCAACAGTATTGTTGTTTTCTCCATTTCTTGCAACATAAACAACATAGTTATCCAAAGTTTTGCTCAAACAGCATCAAATTAGGCAAGGAATCATAATACCCACACTTTTTGCACCATTTCATTGCAGAAACGGAGAATATCGTTCATAGCCAAACAAGAATCGGTCCGGGGATTGTAGCAATTTGTTTACCAAGACAAAATCTCTAACGTTCCCTTCCCATATCCAAACTCCTAGTGATTTCTCGTAATAACGCAGAGAATTCCTCGGTTATTGGCCTAAGCGAGAATCACGCCATCACTTACTTCCCTATCCTCAGTTGACCTGCATTCGGACGCGGCCGGCGCTGGTATTGCTTATTGAAAAGTATTGGGACGCCAGCATTTACACAATGAGGAGAAGGCTAGTCCCAAGCACTATCTGTTGGTTCTTTGTGTAAATGCAGATGTCCTTGCAATAACAGAGGAGCAACCGCGGGCGGTCAATCATGCTCATGCTCATGCTCATGCTCATATCATTGCAGAAACGGAGAATTGGCCTTCTCACCATACAAAAATTCAGCTCATTACTACAAATCTAGTACTACACCGAACGTGCCCCATTGTAAATATTCGCACAGTGAAAGTTAAGGCGAAACTGGAAGCATTTGCTCATTTTTTTTTGGTTTTTTATTTTTTGTTAAATAACGAAGCAATATTTTCAAAATCGGTTTTCGTGCACATGTAAAGTATGGATCAGGGTATCTTCTGAATTTTTTACGCGGCAGAAAATATTTTTCGTTTTTGCAAAAACCATTTTTTAGTGAAATTTTGTTCAAAAATGGTTTCTGCAAAAACGAAAAATATTTCCTGCCGCGTAAAAAATTCAGAAGATACCCTGATCCATACTCTACATGTGCACGAAAACCGATTTTGAAAATATTGCTTCGTTATTCAATAAAAAAAAACAAAAACCAAAATATGAGGAAATGCTTCCAGTTTCGCCTTAAGCAAGTGTTTTACTTTACATAGGTCATAGTATTGTAATGAAATGCATAACACACAAACTTTCGGAAGAATATTTGTCTGACATTTATTTAAAAATAGACTAGGCTGGTGAGCTCGTTCCATGTTGTTTTAAGTTTCTCGATTTCTTATTTAATAAAGCTACATTTTTAGAATAGAACAACGAATGCAGAAATATGCTGATTTTTTGTATGTTGAGAAGGGGAATTCTCCGTATATGCCAGAAAAGGTACAAAAAGCGTGGGTAAAACTTTGGAAAATTGTGCTGTTGAAGAGACAAGAATTGGAGAAACAACAACACAGTTTTCCAATGTTTTGCTCAAAAAGCATTAAATTATCCAAGGAATCATAACACCCACGCTTTTGCACGATTTCCTTGCAGAAGCGCGAAATTTATCTTTATTCAGCTCATTACTACAAATCTAGTAGTTCCCTATTTTTGGAGCTGTTAGAGTTGCCGCTCATGAAGTTGCCGACCTCCATCTGCTGCCCAGTCGATTATTGTATTTTTTTTCTTCCAGCATTCGTACTACGTGTCCAGCCCACTGAAGTCTGTGTATTTTGTTCGTTCTACATTATTCGTTTCCTTGTACACATGATAGAACTCCTGAGTCATGCGTCTGCGGTACACATAATTTTCTTGTTTCCCATCGAGAAGTTACTGCAGCACTTTGTGGTCAAAAAGAAAGCTTTTCGGTCTATGTCCCTTAACGTCCACTCCTCGAGACCGCAGAGGACAACCTAGAATATCAGCATCCTATACAGAACGTATTTTGTTTGCGTTTGAAACTTACAGTGCCTAAGCTGGTTACCCAAGCTTAGCATTGCATTTCCAAGGATTTTGTCATAAATTGCTCCTGGACTTCATCAAGTTATTTTCCTCAGAGATCATACAGAATTTTTCGATAATCGTTTTTCGAAAGTTTTTAATTATGCTTCATTTTTCAGTTCCTCCGGAAAATCTTTGAAATTTTTATTTTTTCCTAACAATTACACTAAATGTATTCCAGAAAGCCCTCTTAAGATTCCTACAGAAATTTAGTCAAACGGGGATTTTTCCTGAGATTTGAAACAGATTCTTTTAAAACAATCTGCAATACCTGTCTGGGCAGAATTTTTTACAAGAATGTAGCTAAAAAGTCCTTATGTTCTTCTAGGAGTTATCGCAGGTGTTGCTCAAAGATCTTCTCCGGCTTCCTCATGAGGAATTCCTCCATTGACCTAAAAAGTCTACAGGAATTTTAGAAATTAGAAAGGAGATCATCAGGGATTTCTACCAGCAGTTAATTCAAAATTCCTGCAGGTATTCATCGAAGATCTTTTCAACTTCAACTACAAGAGCTCCTTCGTGAATTCCTCTAGATGTCCCTTCGAAAATTCCACTATAATTTTTATTAGAAATTCATTCAAAATTTCCTATTAAAGTTAACAAAGAAATTCATATAATGGGGCACATTCGGTGTAGTACTAGATTTGTAGTAATGAGCTGAATGTTGGTATGGTGAGAAAGTCAATTCTCCGTTTCTGCAATGGAATGGTGCAAAAAGCTTGGGTATTATGATTCTTTACCTAATTTGATGCTGTTTGAGAAAAACTTTGGATAACTATGTTGTTTATATTGCAAGAAATGGAGAAAACAACAACACTGTTGCCCAAAGTTTTGCTCAAACAGCATCAAATTAGGCAAGGAATCATAATACCCACGCTTTTTGCACCATTTCATTGCACAAACGGAGAATTGACCTTCCCACCATACTAAAATTCAGCTTATTATTACAAATCTAGTACTTCACCGATCTGTCCTATTCTCCCGGAGTAGTTTTTCTTCAAAATTCGTTAGGAAACAACTGCCAAAATTTAAATGAAGCAACTCCTGAAGCATTTTGTAGGGGAACTCCTGTAGGAACTCTGCAAAAAAAACTTGGTATAAGTATTTCAGCTCTTCCTTAGGAAACTCCTATAGGAAATTCCTAAGCAACTTTCAAAAAATCATGAAAAAATGTCTGAGAAATTTTTAAAGGGCTTCTCAAAAAAAATCCTACATGAACTAGGACAATGCTTCAAGGAACTTTCAGAGGAATTCTTGAAGGTATTCTTAGATGAATTCTTAAAGAAGTCCTGGGCGGATTCTTAAAGAACTACAAAAGAACTCCTGGAATAGTCTCTGAATTTACTCTTAGGGGAATCCCTTGACCAATTTCTGCAAAAACTCGTAAGACTAAAGAAATTTTTACAGAGGTTTTTAGTAGAAAACCCTTGATGAAATTGTGAAGCAACCCCTTCAATGAATTCCTGAAGAAACTTTTAAATATAGCGAGATAATTTTTCGGAAAAGCAGTCTGAGTGGTAAGCAATCACAGTTGTTGCTCCTACACATTGCAGTCAACGAAATGTAGGCCACTACACATGTTTACAAAAATACAAACTCCTATATCCCCTCGAAGAAGGTTCAATAAAAAAAAATCGAAACGTCGGACGTAGGAGTAACAACTGTGTTTGCTTACCACTCAGACTTTTTTTTAATATATTTCTAAAGGAGCTAACAGAGAAACTCCCCTAGGAGCTCTTGAAGAAACTCCTGCATGCTTATAAAAATGTTTCACCAGATTGTTCACGTGTATCTTATATTTGAGTTTATGTGGTACAGCATCACCGCTGCCTTAAATTTGCTGTCATGAGAGAGAAATTTTCAATTACTTACACTGAACCATTTCTACGACATAGTATGTTATCGCTCAGAGCCACAAAACTATGGAGAATTGACCGCTCATACTAAGGCTAAGATCATTTTCTGCGGTGTTCCGCTCGCTTTTTCCATTATCTTTTTCAAATTCGATGTTCTGCCTTCGAGCTAAGCTTATCCCCAGATATGTAGGAGATTGCCAAGGACATGACAGATTTTCAAGAACTACTTATGAAGATTGTACCCCGGGAATCTTCCAGGAACTCCCCCTCTACGAGTTCGATCTGGAACTTTTCCAGGATTGCGTTCAGATATATCTCGAACAATTTCACCTAGGCTGACTTTAAGAGTTTCACCTGGAATTGCTATAGGAGCTCTACCTGGGATTCATCTAGGAGTTTCACCTGGCATTCCTTAAGGAATTTCACCTGGGATCTATTCAGAAAGTTCACCTAGGATTCCTTCAAGAGTTTAACCTGAGACTTCTCCACAAGTTACACATAGATTTTATACAGAGGATGTGTCTGGGGGTTTAGATAAATTTTGGAGTTCTATCGTGGAGTTTTCCAAATGTTTTCATCTGAGATTCCTCAAAACTTTCTACTTGGGACTACTCCAAGAGTTCCATCTAGGAGCTCCACCCAGAATTCCTTTGGGAGTTTCATTTGGTATTCTTCCAGTTTGCCTTGGGATTCCTCCAAAAGTTCGATCTAGAGATCCTCCAGGAGACCCATCTAGTTTGTTTTTGTAATTGCATCTGGAGTTCCTTCAAAAGATCCACCAGGGATAGATTCGGGAGTTCTACCTGGGATTCCTCTAGGCATTCCATCTGAGATAACTCAAAGAGTTTCGCCTTAGATTTCTCCCAAAAGTTCCACCTGAGATTTCTCCAGAGGTTCCACCACCCAAGTAACACAGAAAACATCTTTGAGAATAAACTTAAAAAAAGACGTTGTAGTATAGTACTATAATCGTATTTGAATACATATTATGTTGAAATTATGTTTTAACTGTGTTTGGCAATAACAAGTTACTGAAAAATGTTATCATCCTCACTACAAGTTAAAATAACGTAAATTTAGCGTTGGTTACACAAGATATTTATATCACCGTCATCTTTAATTGAAGATGTTTTGTATAACATCAGCAGCACATAGTTATAACCTTTGAGATCAAACATGTTATTAAAACGTTGTTTTTACGTGCTAAATACGTTAATGTACAACATAATTAGTTTGCTATCTCTTCTCACTGATTTGATCATTATTTAAGAAACATCTCTTTCACTTAAAAATACAAGGCAATCCAAATACGATTGCAACTTTAATTTTATGGTTTGTGGATTGATCCTGCTACAAGTATGCTAAACGGGGTAACTAATGGGTATGTTAATAGTCTCTAAAAACTTGGCGCAGAAAAATCAGCAGATCACAGTCACCATGGCTCGAAAGATGGACGCCACCATTCAACTTTATTTATATGGCAGGCCTCCCGTCACCTTAAAATCACTGGGGACACTTACCTGGCGGCTAAATCTCCCTTACCAGCACAGTTTTTAAACTATTTTTATCCCGTGAAACAAACGAAATCAATTATTTGGTATTCGTTCTAGGAAACGCACTCCAACTTTGTTATTGTTATACCTATGTTCAAAACAGGTCATCCAAAACCAAAAATGACATCGTCGTATGCTATTGAGTAGTAGATGTTCAAAATACGTTGCTATGATGTTTTTTCAATGTATTTCATTCGATTCAAGTGGTATTCGACAAACATGTTATTGAGATGTATAACAGTCGTAATTTAAACGTATTTCTAAAATTTTGAGCTCTTCCGTATATCAGGCCAGACCAATTACAGTGCCTGCTAAAAAGTTTCACACTATCATTTTTATATATATATATATAGCCGTTAGTTCATCTACTGATGTTTCTGCCAATAATTATCCATCTGGAACAGTTTAAATATGTAATGAAATAATATAATTTCCTTATTGATAACGAAGACAAATTCTACAGTCTAAAAGAATGCCATTAATACATCATAATTTAAAATAACATCCCAAAACATTCTGACGGTACTTTGTCAAGAAGCCACCATGTTGCATGTCTGAAAATTTGTTTGAAAATCTCTTACAAACCACAGAAATGTCAAAAAACTTCCCTTCTTATTTCTTTCCGATGGAAAGCGAATGAATTTATTAGGAGGAAAAGTGCTTATTTCACCATAAATTTTGAACGGCACATGAAATTAAGTCATAGTGCCCAAACATCGAGATGGTAAATTACACACGATGTGTAAGACCTGAAAATTATTTTGAGCCATCACTTAATACTGCATTTATAATAGATGCCATATTGGTTTGCAGTGCGTGGTTGATGAATATTAATTTCGTGCCAGCAATAAGAAAGTTGTTATGATGTTGCTGAGAACATATTCGATACATGATTTTATGTTATAATGATGTATTGAAAAACATCTTCAGTAACATCAAAGATGTTTTATAAGCCGCCATTTTTTGCGCTTTTTCGGTTATATAAGTGTATGAAAATACGTTTTCCATATTTGAAACAAAACATGGACGTTTGTATGAAACATGTATTATATACAGTATTATAACTAATTGTGTTACTTGGGCAGTGATATATTCAGGACTTTTACCTGGAGTTTCTCAAGGTTTCATTCAGATGTTTTACCTGGGATTCTTTCAGATTCTTCCGCCTTAGTATTTCTATAGAGATTTAACCGCAGATTTCTCCAATGGTTCTACCTAGGATTTCTCCAGATGTTTCATCTCAGATTCCTCCTAGAGTTCCGCCTGAAATTTCTCCATAAGACCCACTAGAGATTTAGTCGGGAGTTCCACCCAAGATTCTTCAAGGACTACCTCGTAGAAATCCTCCAGGATTTCTTGTGTAGGTTTTCTCGCAATGCCTCCCGGGAGCTAATCTGGAAAAAAATCTCTAAAAACTTTTCTTCGGCAGTAATTCCGTAGTATTCTTCCAGGAGTGTTCTTCTATGACTTCCTTTAGGAATATACCAACAGTAGTCAGAAGGAGCACCTTTTCAGTAGTACTTTAGAGTACGATCATCCACGTGTTTACCTAGAAATACTTCCGGAAATTCTCCGGAAATGCTACTGGAAGAGTTCCTCCAGAACTCCTTTTTCAGAAGATCCCCTGGGCATTCCTATAGAAATGCTCTCCCAGCACTACTTCCGGGTGTGATCCATGCTTCGAGTTTCTTTTGGAGTGTTTTGTGTTTTGCAAAATTCCTTCCCTGCAGCAATTTCTCGCGGAATTCTTAGACATATTCTTGAAAGATTTTCTGGAAGAACATCTGTAGAAATTCCAAGTTACATTAATGCATTAATTACTACTAGAATATCTGAGTGTAATCCTGGAAAAATATTGAAAAAAACATCCTGGAAAAACTCCTCAAGGAACTTT
The DNA here is from genome assembly GCF_035046485.1 of Aedes albopictus. Taxonomy (NCBI): domain Eukaryota; kingdom Metazoa; phylum Arthropoda; class Insecta; order Diptera; family Culicidae; genus Aedes; species Aedes albopictus. Next base: position 382,398,475 of record NC_085138.1, read on the forward strand.
TTTATACATTCCGGAAGAAAACTTCTTCAGGTATTCCTACAGAAAGCTCTAAAATAATTCCTGAACTAATTTTTGGAAGAACTCTTGAAAGGTATCCGAAGCAGCATGCATGTCACAGCAGACTCATGGCAACATATTTTTTTATTGCTCAGAAGTCACTGTGACTTATTTTTAGCGTTGTTTTAGAAGTAAGCCATAGTGACTTATGTGCAATCAAAACTTTCATTGTCGTGACTTTTCAGTGCCATGTGTGCTGCTTGCTGCTATCTTGAATTCTTGGGGATTTGTAAAAGAACTCGTGGAAGAATTCCTACAATAACTTTTAAACCCCCCCTTTTTTTTCATTCTCATCCAAGCCTAGTGGAGTATGGAATAGCATTTCTACAAGTATCTTCTAGTTTAACTTCTAAAGATACATAGAATTCAAGAGAAACTTTTTAAGGAATTCATAGAGGCAGACATGTATGAATGGCTGTTTACTTCTGGAGGGTTTTTTTTTTTGATGAGCTGCTTGAAGAGTTCTCCGAGAGATTTCTGAAGGAATCTATGATAGAACTCTCTAAGGAACTCCTGGAAACAAATAACCTTTTTACAGAATCTTGTAGGACCTATCCTGAGGGAATAAGGACATTCAGAGGAACTCGTGAAGAACCTTCTGAAAGAATTCTAAGAGCTTCTGGGGGGTTCCCGGAAAAGAATCCATGAGCGAACTCCTGGAGAAGTTCCTAATCTTGTTGGCACAAAAAATCAGGAAAATACATCCTTGCCACTAATGACAACAAGGACGTATTCTACGTGCAACTCGAACGCGAATACTATTGCTGCCCAAGCCCTCATTGTCAAAATCAGCATACGAGACGTGAACGAAGGAGGAGGAGGAAATCAAACCAAAAAATCAGCATCCCATAGCCAACGAACGAAAACTCATGAACTTCGTTGCCTGAAGGAACCAGATGCCGAGATGCAAAATCTCGAGACAAAGTTGACAGGCGAAGGCGCCATCAACGACGCAGCCGAGCGTACCGCCTAATACTTCAAACGGAGCCGAAGGAACGAGGAGTGTATAGAGATTTGGAAGGAGAAGAACACAGCGTGGGCAGTAATGCTGCAGCAAAGAACCCGGCAGAAGGTGAAACGTTGCAAACACAAGCGAAACCAGCAGACGTACCTCTTTTGGGAGTAAAGCCGGAAGAAACGAAGTCCGAGGAAATTCAGCTGCTGTTCCGTTTCCAAGAAACACACGGGAGTTCTATCAGAAGTTTAACGCATCCCGCACAACCGCCTGAAACGCGAAGCAGCAAAGCTTGGACACATTTGGCTTTATGCTGCTCCTTCCTCCTACTCGGGATAGATTGGCAAAAGGAGCAACACTGAAGCAACCTGAATGGGGTTGGCTGCTGTTGAGTGGGTTATGTAAAGTGCAGCACAAGCTGCACGGCGGAAAACCAGTACCAGTAGCTGTGCGACGCGACAAGAGATCGCAATGATGATGGTGCTCATTGGCGTATCTAGGATTTTTTCCTAAGGGGTGCCTACGGGGTGCCAGTTTAAGTGGCTTCCAGGTTGTTTTGTTTTTTTTTTTTGTAAAAGGAAATACCGATCCACCCTCAATTTCTTAGTATATGTAATGATATATTGCGTCGCGGGAAAAATCAGACCGCAAATTTTAACGCGCGATACATATTTTAAAGAACATTTTGTTTTTGAAAATCCGAACCATTGCAACAACAACAACAAGTACATGTACTGATTAAACACTTTCCCCGCCATGTGAGGTTTGAAAACTTGATAACTTGATTGCGTATAATAAATGGAATTTGTATTTTCAGTTTGAGCAACAACTTCTTTGTTTTATAGATTGAAAACAATCAGGTCCGTGAGATTACGTTTTCACATACAAAATTTGGACTCGATTATCCTTAGTTCCGTTCTAAAGCTTCACGAACATATTATCAATCCAGTTGAAGCCCGGAATTTGGAGCGAGCGAATTTCGATTTTTTTCTTCGGGAGTCTGATGCTCGCACCAAATTCCGATTTAGCTATATGAAGCTGAAATTTTGACTTACTTAAAACCAACATTGTAGTAATAAGTCAAAATTTCAACTTCGTACATTTTGGATAATCAAGTATGATACAAGGAATTTATGCTTTCGGCAAACATTGTTTCGGTAGTTCTTCAGGGAATATTCCCGGCAATTTATTTGGAAATTGTTTAGCAATTTATTTCTCTCATTAATTACATTGGATATGGCAAATTTCTTCGGAATATCTTTGGATCCCTTTCGGCAATTTATTTAAGAATTTATTAGGTAATTAGTTTGGACTTTGATACTAAACACCTTTCACGAATCCTTTGAAATTTTCATAGGGAAATTTCTTCGGCTATTCCATTAGGAGTTTATTTGGCTTTTTATTTCATTAGCAAATCCTTTAAAATGTTTTCTCGGGATTTTCTTCGCCAATTTTTTAGTAGTATTTCAAGCATTGTTTTGTTAATTTTAGCAATACTATTGATATTTGCTTTTTAAAATTCTCCAGGCAATTGCTTTGGGGATTCCTTTAGTGAAGCCTTTGGTAATTCGTTCGACAATAACTCTAAAATCTTCCTCACATTTTTTTGGAAATGTCTTCGGCAAGTCATTGGCGCCATCCACAAATTACGTAACGCTCTAGGGGGAAGGGGGAGTATCGTCGAGCGTTACGGTCCATACACAAAATTTCGGGGTTTCATACAAAAAAGCGTTACGGAGGGGTGAGGGGGGTCGAAAAATGCCGATTTTAGCGTTACGTAATGAATGGATGCAGCCATTCTACTTTTTTTTTAATTTTCGTCAATTTTTTGGACTATTATTATCTATGCTATTCGGTATTCCTTCGAAAACTCCTTCGGAAATTCTTTCATAAATCGCGGTACTTTAAAAATTCTGTCACGGTGATTCAACGGCAATTACTTTTAAAATTCTTTCTAAATTTTCTTAAGAAATTCTTTTGATGATTTCGGAATTTTGTTTTAGAATTGCTTTGTTTTTTTGTGAATGTTTGTGGAAATTTTTATAGAATATATTATTATTTTCTTCAGGAATTTCTTTGGTTATTCTTAGATGAATTCTTTGGTAACTTTGAGAGTTTTAATGTAATTTTAATGGCATTTTTCCGGCAATTTCTTTGGGAATTTGTCAGGAAGTTTTTCGTGAGTTTCATAGAATTTTCTTTGAGTAAGTCGAGTTGAGGATGTCTGAATTTCCAGTTCAGCAATTTTCGGAAGCAATAAATATAAATACAATTCAATCATAAAGAATTACAAAAAATACCATAAAATTGCCTGAGAAATTTTCAAAATAACTGAGAAAGAAATAACTGAAAAAATTTCGAAGAAATAGCCATTGAAATTATAGAACAAAAAATCTTAAGAAATTTCTGATAAAATTCCAATGAAGGTACCGCAGATTTTTTTTACAAAAAAAAACAACTATGCCGAAGGAACCCTCAAAGCTATACTGCGGTTTAGCGAATGCGGAGTCGAGGGTTTGAATCCCACCAACATTTTTTTTCACAAATTCACATCTCAATTAATCAATTAGCAACATTCTGTGCCTTCAAATTAATTACAACTTTTCCCCGGACATTCCTATAGGACTTCATTACAGGATTTCTCTGGAAATTCCAAATATTCTCGAAATTCGTTTAGGGATTCCTCTAGAGATTTCTATTGGGATTCAGCTGGAATTCTTTGAAGAGGGCTAAGAGGAGTTCCAGGAGTAATACCATGATTATTTTCTAGAGAAATTAATGAATAACAATTCTAGAGGAATTTCTGGATGTGTCTAGTATGTAATCTCAGGAAGATTTCCCGGGTGAATTTGATTCGTATAGGAATCACTAGAAGAATTTCTTAACGTATAATTGTAAGAATTTTTGGAGGAATGGCTGGAAGAATCGCAGGAGGAGTTTGAAGTATTCTTGGAGGAAGGCCAAAAGTAGTTTCTGCAGGAAATCCATGATGAATTTCTGGTGGAATCTTTGGATAAAATCTCTGAAGGAAATCCTGGATGAGTCCTTGGAGAAATCCCTGGTAGAACAACCAAAGGAATTTTTGAAAGAATTCTAGGGAGATTGCCTGGAAAGATCCCAGTAAAAAAAGCCAGGAGAAAGCGCTAGAAGAATCCGTAGCATAATTTCTGTAGTACCACAGTTAGTTCGCGAATTGCTTGGGGAAGCCCAGCTGAAATATCTGGAGGAATATTCCTAGAATTCCGGGAGGTATCATAGAAGTATTTTTGTGAGAAGTCCTAGAAACAGGAATACCAGAGGTATCCTAAGAGAAGTTCCTCTAACAAATATCTACAGTTATCCTTGAAAGGATCGGTAGAAGTAGAAGGAGGAATCCCTGATGGAATCACAGGAAGATTTTCTGGAGAAATCCCATGAAGATTTCCCGAAAGTATTGCAGCAAGTAAGTATGCCAGGAGAAATTCCTAGAAGTATTTCTGAAGGAGTCCTAATAGGAATTGCTTGAAGAATTCCAGCTGGAATTTATAGACAAAATTCAATAGAAGTTCTTGGAGAAATCCCCTGTGGAATTTCTGGAAAAACCCTTGAAGAAATCACTGGAAGAATCACCGAAAAGATTTTTAGAAAGAATCCCTGGGAGATTTTCCGGAAGAACTACTTTAGTACAATTCCTGAAGGTATTACAGTGAGAATTTTTGGGGGAGTTCTTAGAGAAATTACTGGAAGAACCGCAGCATGAGTTGCTTGAGGAATCCTAGCCACAATTCCTGGAGGAATGCCATGAGAAATTTCTGAAAGAATCTCTGAACAACATCTCTAAAGGAATTCCTGGAAGAATCACCGTCGGAACTGCTGAAAGGATCCCAGGAAAATTGTCTTGAATAATCCCACCAGGAACTCCTGAAGGAATCCCAATAGAAATTTTTAGAGAAATCCCTAGAAGAATGCCGAGAAGTATCATAGTAAGAATTTCCAAAGAAATTCTAAGAAAAATTGCTGGATCAATCTCTGCAGAAATTTCTAGTATGCAAAACCCCATCAAGACTGCCTGGAGAATCCTAACGGAAGTTTATTGAAGAAATATCGGGAAGAATCCATAAAGGAAGCCTAAAAAAATTACTGTATGAATAGATAGAGGTATTTTAGGAGGAATCCATGGAGAAGTCTGTTGATTGTTCTTACCAATATCCAAAACGTAAAAATGTACATAAGTAAATTCGGGAGTGCTTTAGTTTTGTTTAAATGTTCCATTAATAAAAGCTTGTAATTGTTGTGTGAAGTTTAAAATCACACTGACAGTCACCTGTAAATTCTAGGGGGTGCCAAATTTGTTCTAGGGGGTGCCTGGCACCCCTGGAACCCCCCCTAGCTACGCCAATGATGGTGCTCCCATTTTCCTCTTGGTGGAAGCAACACTCACCAATACAAGCGCTGCTGATGCCGATGCCGATCCAAACATCGAACCGGGAGCTTTCTCGCAGCAGTGTCCGCGATAAGGTGGTGGGGTTGGTTATGGCATCGTCATCATCCATCAGTCACAAATCCCCAGTGTATGCTGGGGATACCGGCGGCGCACTGGTATGGGTGGGTTAGTGTTGGTATCCATCAGCATAAATTTTGAGCAAACTCTCACATGTTTTGCGCGACGAGTCTCTCAACCGCCTTTGGGGCATGCCGCTTATAGTTTTGTAGTATTTTTTCAATGATTTCTCTTTTTCCATTTTTTTTTTGCTTTGATCGTTTCTGTTTTGAGCCAGCGTTCGAATTTTCATGTTTTCTATTTTTCCATTGCTTGAATTGCGCGACGCCTTGGTTCCATACCTACATCTACCCAGTCAGTCAGTCAGTCAGTGCTTGGATTGGGTCGGATGGATGGATGAGTTTTGTAATCGCGAGTCGACTGAAACACTGGGTAGCTCCATACATAGTAAATAGTGCCATACCGGGTTGGTTGGCGCGCGCTCTGATGATGATGGCGTGAAGGGTGGGAGCTAGCCGCGTTTTGAACCGGGCTTGACGGACTACTGATGGCATGGCTGGGTAGATGGTGGTGAAGGTGGTTGGGTTTGTTTGTGGTGCACTCTACTATCGTTCCGATTGAGTCATGTTGCTGTTGTTGTTACTGGCTTTGCTACTGCTGCTGCTGCTGCAGCAGCAGCAGCCGATGCCGTCTGTGTGTGCTAATACTATTGCTGATGATGATGGTTGTTTTGAAGGGAGGAATTGGGAAATTGGGTTAAATTGAAGCAAAAAAAAATGGAATAATAAGCTTGAGCTAGTTGCGCGATACGCTGGAAGATGGAAGCGCTTGGCATGGTTCAGGTAGATTTGTAAGTTAATTAGGTGAATTTGTAAGGGTATCGTTGTCGGAGCATCTTTCGCTCTTGGGTGAGCACCATAATCTTTAGGCGATAGTGATCTTTCGAAAGCTATTTTATGGTAATAATGATACATTTGTAATATATCCTAATTAATAAGTGATGCGTTTCAGGAGTATTGTCAGATATTCCGAAAACCAGAACAACTTCACTTCTAAATGTTTTGCAACTATATTACAACATGTACTTACCTTACCGGTCAGACTAAGGCCTGAGTATCCTCTGCTGTTCTTACGTAGGAGTCGTCTCCATTCTACTAGGTCCATGGCTGTGTTTCTCCAGTTCCGCACTCTGCAAAGTGTCCGCAAATCGTCCTCCACTTGATTGACACTTCTAGCTCGCTGATCACCACATCTTCTTGTACCGGTATGGTTCTCTCAAGAACAATTTTATTCGGGTTACTATACGACGTTTTGATGACGTGACCTGCCCACCGTAGCCTCCCGATTTAGACGGTGTAGACGATGGTTGATTCTCTCAGCAGCTGATACAGCTCACCTTCTCCAAGTCCCGTCTTCCATCTGCACTCCGCCTTAGATGGTACGTAACACCTTCCGTTCGAAAACTCCAAGGGCGCGTTGGACTTCTGCACGTAGAGGACTACCGGTCTAATAAGCGTTCTGTAGATAGTTACATGTCCAAGCATTGCTCGAGAAACTCATCCATGGACTACTAGATGGAATCCCCCAAGGATTCTTTCACGAGTTACTCCAAGAATCCCTTGTTAGGTTTCCCAGAAATTCCTCCACGAATTCTATCAGAAAATCCTCCACGGGTTCCTCCCGGACTGCCTCCGCGGATTCCTCGAGGAATTTCCCCGTGAATGCCTCCAGCTGTTGTTCCAAAAACTCCTCTAGGGTTTTTTTTTTGCATGTATTTATTGCTACCAGTTTTTCTACACTGATTCTTCCGGGATTTTTTTCCCCGAAATCCCTCTAGGTACTCGTGGATCGCAGCAGGCTGTGCGCGCGAGCGGCTGCGTTTTCGAAACTGTCACGCGTTTCCTTTGTTCCGCGTTGTTTTTATGTACTATGGCTGGTCGAATTGAGAAATGACTGGTGTTGCAAGTGTTGCCTCGAAAAGTGCTTGTACATTGATCTCCAGTTACGTTATTCGCCTGTGGTTTTTGGTGATATTTTTGCTGGATGTCCGGGACACGCAAATGGAAGCCATCAATTTCGGTTCGAGAGTATTGGGATTCGTATTATTTGGTAAGCCTGTTCCTGTATATCGTTGTAATGCCTAAACATTAACCAAACGTATCCTCTAATAATTCCCGACTTCCCGTGACACCTAAACCTGAGAGGACGTAGGGGACTCTGCATACCTTTCTTAGCCTTTCTTTACTGAATCCCAACCGTAAACTGCTATGAGGGAAAATAAAATCCGCTGGACACCCTTTGTTCAACAGAACACACTCCACTAAAGGCAATGATAGTAATCTATAGGGACAAAATTATTTACTCCGAAACTACAGATTGACAGATGCAGATGGTTCTGAACATATACTCCACAAAAAACATCAATGATATTTTTCTTATGATAAACCTGAAAACAGTAGGCCACGTTCCACGGCCCATAGCCCAGTTTCGTGTTCAGAAGGAATCGCTCAAGAAACTTCTTGAGTGATTCCTGACAGAAACTTTCTACGGTGACTGCCATTTGAGTTATCATTTCTTCGCAACTGCGTACTGCGATCGAAGAAACAACGGTTTCTTGAGCGATTCAGGCAAGGAATTTCCCATGCATCAGGCTACGAAATTCCTTCTGAACTGCAAACAGTTCTTATGAAAGAGTTGTTTATTTTGTCAAAAAAACAAAAACACCTTTGCCGAAGACACGAAGTCTCTAGGACGTAGAACTAGAAAGTTAGATGGTGGCACCTACTTTATTCTTGGCAATTAATGGCCCTGATCATCACAAAAAACTCTGCGGAAGCAGAATGATTAATTTGATCCAAATGGACGGGCATCACTTTCAACTGACATCGACTCATGAAAGCAAAATAGGATCATAGTAACGGGACATTCGAACAAAACATTTTCCTCGAATGCTGGTGTCGGAGTTTCGACAGGGAGTAGGGAGCCATATAGGGAAGCAAGAGCAAGCATCCGTGATTGCTCAGGCGCAAGAGAGTATGGAACAGAATGATATGCGGATGTTTTACAAAACTGTTAATGACGTGGAGAGAATAACATTTGCCTCCATACAAGAAACCGGCATCAACTGGAACGCGAATTACAAAAAGCAAAAGCAATGATAATCGTACACATCGTAGTTGCTACTCCGTGATAGGCCAGAACAATCGAAGTTGCACAGAGAACCAATGAATGATGCTTGGGACTAGCTACACACTCTCAATGTGCACAATTCGAGAGCTCAATACTTGAAAGTCAATAACGGCGCCGGCCACGTCCTTACGATCATCGGGAAAGGGAAGGAATGTTAGTTCGACAAACGTTGTTACTAGAAACCGTGGAATCCACAGCATCCCCACAGTGGTCTCGGGAAGGAGTATGTTTTAGTAGGATATGGTAAGGTGTGGATCTTGGAGCCACCTTTGGAAGTTGATATGATGAAACATTGCATTAGAAATAAGGATAATTAAGAAAAATATATAAACAGTGGCGAGGTCAAGAGAATAAGAAAAGAAAGGTAAGTACATAGAAAGCAAAATCAAAGAAATAAAAATTACAACCAAAGTTTATTAAATTTTGAAAAGACTCATGATGACTGAAGATGACTGAAAATTACTAATTTATTAGCACGTAAAAACTGCTTGCAGTTTCCCGATAGTCTGCTTCTCGCCCAGATTCAGATTTTATCACACACTGAAACTGGTATTATTCGCGTCCTAGTGCCACTTTATACGCCTCCGAAAGCGAAAGTCAGCGTTGGCACATCAAACTTTATGATAAATAAATGAATGAAATTATAGCCTACGCGCGCCGCATCCATGCTTGCTTCCACTTCGCACCGCTCGACTTCGGTTGTGGGAAAAACTAGACCACGCTGAAAGCTCTCCAAATCGGTGCTTCCTTCGAGTTCGGTGTTGTTCACACACACGCAGACACAAGGCGCTGCAAATGCGAAAAATTGCGTACTACCCTGGCTCGGAGCCTTCCTCCCAGTTCTTGCACTGCCTGGTGGCTGCTAGTGTATTTTGCAAATGTGCAAGTTTAGAAGCAAACCATTCACGCAATCTTGACTCAGTGCTCCTTATAGCCTCCACCGACTCCGGCTGCCATACCTGCCTTACTCAACTCCCTTCTTGTAACCCTGCTGCTGCTGCAAGAACAGCAAGTAGGTACACCACCCGATCCGTGTCTGTATACTTTTAGTTGGGTTTGACCCTGTTTTAGGGCGCGCACGCGGGATGTGGAAATCAAGCCGTCCGTCCTTAGTCGCGCTGGACTACACTCAAACAAGGGGGAATCGATGCGAAATGCTCCATCGGAGATACAATTTTCCTCCTGAACAGCAGGTTGTTTAACACTCAGCAACAACATCTATTGTTCGAGATACCCATCCAAATTCCGAACCTGAATCGACATTCCTCTAGAAAAGCCTTTAACTCTGTTCTCTCTTGAATTTGTCTATTGGCAAACTCGGCGTTTCTCCTCAGTAGTGTGAGCCAGCACTGTGTCCTCAGCAGTGTACTTATAATAGTGGATATAGTCGTCCATCGTCGTTGTCGTCTTCGCTGATCGCCTGTGTCGCCTTCGTCACTCGCGACCAAAAGGAAAAACACTCAGCACTTAATATGTGTGGACCATGGAACGATGGTACGACACCACCGGCAGGTGGTGTGCGGCCATGGGGTAGACGTGGAGCAAAGGCAGCAAAACAAGTTGCAGCTACTGTGCTGCACTGGCACACTGTGCGCTGCTGCTGTCCTCCCCCTACCGCAGGTCAACGACCGACCGCCAAATAGAAGAGAAAAATATATACTACACTACATACTGACTGACTGACTGACTGACTGACTGTGTGGTACTCACATAGGGCTGTTGTGTTGTATTGCTCCGTAAGTAGTGCACGAGAACATACTAACGCAAAAGTTTCTGCCACTTGCGCGATCTTGCGGGGTGGAGGCGCATAGAATTGCGGACACACGCGCTATTTTTAACAGCCAATTTGACACTACTGCTTAGAGGGTGTTTACTAGGCCGTCCCTTATTTTGCAAAATTTAGAAATGTTATAAGTTCGTTAGTGGAAAATGATCGTTTTAGCTAAAAAATGATCGTGTCAAAATTTGAAGTCCGTATCTCAAGGCTAAGTGGTCCCTCAATGGGCCTAAAGTTGTCAAAAATTGTATGGGACCAAAAAAACATGAAATTTTTATCGACAAAAAAAATACGCTATTCTACTAAAACCGGTGATTTAAGGACCCTAAAGGGCCAAAAATGTGCTTAGATTTGCGATATCTCTACTCGTTTCTGAGTTATTGAACAAAATAGGGTAAGTTTCCTTCGGAATCTAAGAAAATGGTCAAAAATGCTGATTTTTCAGTTGTTTTTTTGTCAATATCTTGGAAACGAGTAGAGATATCGCAAATCTAAGCACATTTTTGGCCCTTTAGGGTCCTAAAATCACCGGTTTTAGTGGAATAGCGTATTTGTTTTGTCGAAAAAAAATTCATGTTTTTTTGGTCCCATACATTTTTTGACAACTTTAGGCCCCTTGAGGGACCACTTAGCCTTGAGATACGGACTTCAAATTTTGACCCGATCATTTTTTAGCTAAAACGATCATTTTCCACTAACGAACTTATAACATTTCTAAATTTTGAAAAATAAGGGACGGCCTAGTGTTTACTACCTACTAACAGTAGTGGCCAAAGAAAAACGTGACAATTCCGTACCCCTTCCTAACCCGCTATGAATACCAATAGTGAGATGATGCGAGAAGGTTGGCCATTATAAAGCACAAAAGAGAGTGAAAGTGATGCTTATTTGGCATGCAAGAAGAAATCTTCGATTTATGGATGTTTCAACCTTTTCTACATTCGAGAATCAGAAAACAAAAGAAGAAATTGATATAGATTGAACAAGAGCGGCATGATACGTACTGCAAATCAATACAGTCGACACATATTTGAACGAATGTTATTTCCTGAAAATATTATATGAATCTTAACACGCTTTTATTACCAATAAAAATAACATGGAACGAGCTCACCAATCAACATCAACACTCATCCGCACGTTGAACAAAACATGTGAAACAATAAAAAAGTTCACCAAAACAAAACAGTATTCATTGTCATCAAGACAACCGAAAATCACAAACCGAGCTGTTTTCTTCAAGGTTTTTTTCTTCTTTGACGCGCACACACTCTGAACAGCGACCGCGATGGCTAGATTTTGCGAAAATATCGAAACAGCATTCTGCGCGTCAGATCGACCGTAAACCACAACTTAATTGATACTTGATGGGCTGCAACTCGTAGTGGTGAGTCTACGCCGAATGAATCATTCGCCTCCACTGGTCTCGGTCCTGGGTCTAATCGCTTCCAGTCACCCTGAACCTTTAGAGTCCTTAGAGTTCTCCTCAACTAGAAAAAGTCAACGCAACGTGTATGCACCCTTCCACGAAGCCGACGGCCCCTTACTGGTTCTCTGATGAATATGGTTTTTTTTCCTTCTAAACCATAGGGGGATAAATCTGCTCATCAGACACCCTAACAGGAAGGTTAGGGTAGTGTGGGGTTAAGGCCGTCTTCTACAACACTAGTAGAAGCCAGGACTACTCTCTCCTCGACCCACTAAAACACATTCCTATGGTCGCCAAACCCTACGTCTCTCCGGAACCACCAAGAAAGTATTGCTTCAGAGAGGGGCTAGTGCACATCGCACCCACAAGGTTAGCTGCGTAGTCTGCAGCAACGAACATCGATGACTTGCTCTGGAGAGTCCATCACGGTAGCATGCTGGCGCTTAGCCAGTTTCCCGAGTGGTCCTCGCCACTCCCTTTGTCCTCGGAAGGCGGGCAGGGTCAACCCCGCCCGCGCCCTACTGCTGAGCGGACATCAAGAACTGATGCCCACATGCAACCCGATCTGACCTGCCCGTAAGGAAAGGTATCACTACCCTTCAGGCAAGCCCGAGCGCAAGGGGGGGGGTGGGTTGGGGATTAAAAACCCCTACCCCCCATTACCGATGGTTCATAGACTATCCGCCACACCGCATTTAGCCGCATTAAGGAAAAAAAGTCCTCCCTTGGCGCCAATTTGTGCACAGGCCTCACTTCAGGCCCTATCAGCTGCACCAGAAAGGGACAGTAGGGTCTCCACATGCCCCGGCCCTTACCAGAAGCCCCTTTCCTTCCGCGGGCTCTGATCCAACCCAGGAGACCGACGCCACGACAGCACCGTTATCAGGACTTCCACTCCGCGGCCTCATAATCACTGTAAGGGTCTCGACCGCAAGGCACCGGTATGACCTACGAAGCCGATTCCAAACCCCTGGACCACCTCTTGTACCGCATCCGAACTATTTATTCTCCGAGTCCACGCGCCACCTTCTCTGTAGCTCCCGGACAATGTAGGTGATAGCCGTTGAAATGGCGTCCCAGCCAAACTCATCCCTACACATCCTCTGGACCAAATTGTCCGGAGTTGTGTCCCCCCGCATGTGGCAACGGCAAGTATGTGGTCAGGTCACGCATTGTGCAAAAACGCGGGCACACGAACAGAACGTGTTCCGCCGTTTCTTCAAAACCAGCACAAACAGGGCATTCGGGAGAACCCGCATGCCCGAAACGGTGTAGATACTGTCGGAAGCAACCATGACCTGAAAGAATCTGTGTCAGGTGGAATGTTACTTCCCCATGGCGCCTAGTAATCCAACTATCTACCCTCGGTATCAACCTATGGGTCCACCTTCCTTTGGTGGAACTCATGCGGGCTGCCATTTGACTTGGAGGCCATCCTGGCTGTACTGCGTATGTCTCTTGTGCCGCGCATTTTGAAGCACTCCATGTCCTCCCTTATAAGGATGCCGATAGGCATCATACCAGTCAGTGATGACGCACAATGCGTCGTGTGGCACGGTACGGTACGTGCTCGCAACCCTCAGGCACATCAGCCTGTATAAGTACTTTACAGCTTACCACGGTAGCTTTCCGGTACTTAGCGCAGTGCCCCACGCCGGGCCGTCACTAGCCAGAAGCTTGCGCTTACTGGCGTACACCGCAGAGCTATTGGATATCATTCGGGACAGTTCCGCAATAACTGTGGAGGCTCTTTTAAGGCATAGTCAACGTGGCTACCGAAGGTGAGCTTATCGTCGATCATCACACCCAAGTGTTTGACGGAGCGCTTCGACGTGATAGTGCAATCGCCTACACAGATCACTGCTTGCTACTCCGACTTCCGAATGTTCACAATCATCACCTCAGTTTTGTGGTGAGCCAATTCCAGTTTCCTGGACCTCACCTCCACAGCCCTGATCGAGTGGGTGGTAGTCAACACCACTTTTTCGATCGTCTCATCGTAGACTTCGAGCGTAATGTCGTCAGCAAAGACTCCCATCATGAACTCCAACTTCAACACCTCGTCGTACATGACATTCTATAACACCGGTCCCAGAATGGAACCTTGCGGGACCCCTGAGGTTATATGAAAGCACTTCCGACCCACCTCCGCGTCATAAACTAGTCCTCAATTCTGGAAGTAACTTCCAAGAATCTTGTACAGGTACTCCCTAGACGCAGGAGCGCATCAACAATAGCTGGCCGACTGACGCTTTTAAACGCGATCCTTACATCCAGAGTCACTACTGCACAGTAGCAAATCCCTCTTCTCTTACACTCAAGTGCATTCTCGGTGGTTTTTGTAACCGACAGGATGGTGTCTACGGTCGACCTCCCCTTCTGGAAGCCGCACTGAATAGCCAGAATGACTATTTTCGCCCTCGGTGCACCTCAACATTCTATTGAGGATAATCTTTTCGAGCACCTTCCCCGCCGTATTGATCAAGCATATTGGTCTATTCTATATGCCGACGGGTCTCCGGATGGTTTCCCCGCTTTTCGCAATAGAACCAGGCTCTGCCTTTTCTATGCTTCTGGGAAAACTCTCTCATCCAGGCATTTCTGCATAGAAGACCTGAACATCTCGGGAGCCTCTGCAATAGCTACTTTTAAGGCCGGGTTCGGAACTCCGTCCGGACCTGGGTCCTTACCTACGCTAAGGGACTTTGCTATCCCCGCAAGTTCCACATCGGTGACCCTCTCCTCATCGCCAGTCCTCGGCTATCCTACGAAAGGAGGTCAAGGAGTAGAATCATGACGCGGAAAAAGCCCCTCGATGATCCCTTCCAACATCTCTGGGGATTGTTCTGTAGGTCGTTATGTGGTCCAGCATCTGCGTGAACTGTTCGATCGGCCACCGCGGAGGCGCATAACAGCTGCAGAACAAGAACCCATTTACTTTGGCGACCACGAAGCCCTCATGGTAGTAGACACCAACTCCTGGACGGGGTATTAACCCGTCGTCCATATCGCCGCCATTTTTCTAAACCCATCCGCGACCCAATTGCCGTTGCCAGCGGGTACTCGGTATGGGTCCGCTATGATGGCGATATCCGTCCGCCATTCAGAAACCGTCTGACAAAGCAGTTGCTCAGTCGCGTCACAGTGTTTCAGGTTCAGCTGCGTTACCTGCATTGTGATTTGTTCTCTGCGGTTTTCTTGAAGGCCGGTCACCTTGGACCACCCGTTGGATTCCTGTTGGTCACGGATTTCCCAGAACAGATCAGACAAATGGGTGGACTCGTGCAGCCTTGTGCCTTATGGCCTTCAACGCCGCGTTTCCTGCATAGTTTGCGCCTGTAAGAGCCTTTGCAGTCCCATAACTTGTGTCCTGGTTCCAGACCAAGTTCCAGACACCTAATGCAAACCTCCGGTGGCTCGTGGAACCTCAGATGACGGACGTACCAGCCTACCTTTATCCTCCCTACTTTAACGGACTTGTTGACGTCCGGCCCAGGTAGCTGAACCAGAGCTATCTACGTCCCTGCCGGCCCCTTCCGTAGCTCTACAGCTGCGGCGGCCACCTGTTGCCGCATTGCCGTGACAAGCTCTTCACCACTTCGATGACCTCGTCTAGGTCTTTGACCTTGAGAGTCGCCTCTTGTGTGAGAGCTCTCACCTCTATTCCTTCGCCAAGGACCTCTTCCGCCAACTTTTTGCAGGCGGCGCCTTATCGCGCTTCAGCTCCAGGATTATCTCGCCCGTACGAGTACATCTAATACTGCGCACGTCGGCTCCCAGACCCTCAAGCTTAGTGTCGCTTCGCATCGCCTTCAAGACGTCCGAGTACTTCGACTGTTCTGTCTTGATGACGAGCGCGTCGTCTTTCTCGCGCTTGGCATCTACTCTTCTGCGCCTTGGTTTGGCGTCCCTCACTACTTCTTCCTGCGGCTTCGACTTCTTCTTCTTCCACTCTACCTTAGTCCAAGCCCTCCTCCTTGGCTGCTTAGGGCATACCAACGGTTGCAACCACTTGTACCCATTCTCCAGGACGCGCCAGTCTTTTCAGGCGTCTTGAGTGTGTACGAAATTGGGGGCAGAAAAATTGGACGTCATGGTTGATACAACTAATGAGATGCAAATGCAAAAATTCTAAGTACGAAATGTTATTATATCGTAGAAACCTTATATAT
Organism: Aedes albopictus; assembly: GCF_035046485.1. Taxonomy (NCBI): domain Eukaryota; kingdom Metazoa; phylum Arthropoda; class Insecta; order Diptera; family Culicidae; genus Aedes; species Aedes albopictus. Next base: position 382,414,534 of record NC_085138.1, read on the forward strand.
TAGTTTTGGATACATAGAAAAAGTTCGAACATTTGTTTGAAGTGATCATGAATCTTCCGATGAGTTCGGAAATAAGATGGCAATACACCAAGTGCGCAGAAAGCCTATTCAATTCATCAAGGGGAAATGTTCTGGGCTTCCGATAACAATATGATAAAATCGTAAAATTTTAATGCACCATGTTAAATATGTATAACAAAACTAAATTGCATGTTTTTCCTCTTTACTTCCAGGTTCGACCTCCTACGACAATCGATCGTAAGACAAATTCTGGCACCGCCAACGGTGTGCTTTTCCTCAAACTCATAAATCTCAACACCTCTGACCTGTGGTCTATGAACGGCATCGTCTAATCATCACCGCTGATGATCGTCCGATTCCTAGCAGGTACTGATTTGCTATTCTTTGAACCCATATTCCATGCCATGGTAAAACCAGCCCAAGCGCTCTCCTCAAGATTTCCCAACTCTGAAGATGGTGTTCCCTCTTATGCGACTCCCACCCACAGCAGCTGATGTGACGACTACCACTACCGCGCCGCAAGAGCCCAAAGCTCTGTTGCAACTTCGGTCTAACTCGTTCGTTGGTTGGCCTGGCTGACGGTTTTCGATGGCGCAACCCTTGTGCTGTGGTAGCGGCGCCATCGTCATCTTGTTCCCATAACATAATTCTTACTTTGCCTCACCGTCGCCGTCGTCGTCGTCGCCGCCTCGCGCCACCCCACCGCGGTTGTCGCTTCTTTAAAGCACTCCACCGCACAACAAACCCCCACATCCCCATTAGCCAGCCAACCCAGCATCAAGGTGGATCAGATGATGCTGGTATTGTTGTTTCTGCTGCTGCTGCTGCTGCTGCTGCGGGGAGCTTTTGTGTGAAGATCGAAAGACCCTCCCGGACAACCTCCTCCCCATCGCATCGCTGCTGATCTGGGTATGGTTGTGGCAGGCACACACATACGTTCACCTTATTTGGGGTGGTTTGGTTGAAGCTCGAACAAATGGAAACCCGGGGTATAGATGGCACATCTGAATCACGACGAAGGCGACGACGACGACGACGAGGGAGGCGAAGTGGTGTTGGTGGAAGTGCACAAGCTCGCTGTGCTCATTTCGAAATCCATCAATCCCCAGGTGCAATCCTCCTCGTTTTCTTCACGAGACTGGGTCTCTTTCGCTTTTTTTTCTGCTGAACGGACAGATTTCTTGCTCCGGTGCTGCACTGGGATGGTTGAAAGTGAAGGTACCCAGTACCTACCCGTCGAGTGGAGGAGTCGGTGGCAATATATTGGATGGGGGGTTTTATGGGCAACCATCCTTTCTTAGGGAAGTTGAGCGGGAAGGCACTAACTAGCTACCCCCCAATGAATGCATAGGTCTCCGCCGGTGGATGGACATTTAAAACCGAAAAAAAACGTGCGAGGGCCATTCGGAAATAGAACGACTCGCTGCGGGGTTCGATCGTTGTTGGGTAACACATCGCCGCACACCGTGGATAAAGGATTTACGGCATTCGGTGGGGATTCATCCGCCATAAATTTTCGCTAATCGGACCAAAATCCAGATGCAATGTGGTTTGGGATTTGTCGATTGGTGTTTGAAATCGTTGGGCAGCTCCTATAATAGTTTCGTATCTTTGAGCAACATCTTTCGTAAGTCCGGTAGCCATGATGCTAGGCTACCATGCTACCATGTAAGTAATTCAACCCCATTAAAGAGCAACATATGTGCTGTGGAAAGCTCATGTAGGTACCTAGTACATACATGCACCTGAGTTTCTCATTTGCGCGGACACAAACGTTGAGCGACCAGCATGGTTCTGTCCCAATTCAGCTTGGCCAGCCGAAGCAGCCCTCGATCTGCGGGAAACGAGCTGGTGCGTACCGTAATCCGGTGTTAGTTTATTCATTGAAATTTTGTAAACAATAAACTAACTCTGAATGCATTGGAGCATTCTAAGGGGTGCCATTAATCAATATGTTTTCCTAAACTTACTTTTAGTCCTGAACACCCACGGTGGTGCAGAGGGTCGAATTGAAAGATCTCCATCCTGGGCGATTGCCCGATGTCGCCTCTACCTGTGGCCAGGTCAAATTTTTATCGACTTACTTTATTTCGTTGTTGAAGCTGCGCCTCTGGGACTGCCTCTGCTGCAAAGACCTTCTTCTTCTTCTTTATGGGTCTACGTCCGCACTGGGACTTGGCCTGTCTCGCTTCAACTTAGTGATCTTTGAGCATTTCCACAGTTATTAATTGAAGAGCTTTCTTTGCCTGCCATTGCATGAATGTGTATATTGTGTGTCAAGTACAATGATACACTATGCCTAGGGAGTCGAGAAAATTTTCCTGATCACGGGAATCGAACCCACCGTCTCCGGATTGCCGATCTATATTCTTAACCACTAGGCCACTAGGCTAACTGTAGACATCAGTTACCTGTCCTACTGGGTTCTAATCCAACGCTTATTTACCCGTTCCTGCGTAAAGTGTGACCGACCCAACTCCACTTTCGCTCCCGAATTTCTGTCGCTATCGGCTTTTGATGACATCGACGATGGAGCTCCACGTTGGACATCCCATTGTAAGACCACCATGCACGTATTATATACCGCAGGCATCTATTGATGAAGACCTGCAGCCGTTGAGTCTTCTCCACTGATACACACCAGGTTTCATTGGCGTATTCCTAACCTCGCAAAAGCAGCCCTCGCCTTCTTTATCCGTGCACCTATGTCGATCTTGGTGCCACCATCGGCCGCCATTTAACTACCAAGATATTGGAAGCTTGCAACATTCTCCACTGATTGCCCAGCTACCGTAAAGCTGTAAGGGTTGACCGTGTTTACATCCAACGATTTGGTCTTGTTGACGTTGATGGAGAGACCTGCCGACGAGGAGCGATCGGCAATATCATCGAGCTTGCTCTGCATATCAGAGCACCGTTGAGCTAGGAGAGCAACGTCATCAGCCAGTTCGAAGTCATTCAAGCGGTTCATGGTAATGGGCTGCCACAGCAACCCACGATTTGATTCACGATCAATCGCACCTAACAGGATATCACGGAGAAAAATAATTAGTAAACACAAAAGAATTTCGGTTTGATTTAACCGGATTTTTGGTTTGAATTCGGCACAACTGGCAAATTAGTTTAATTTGACTACCCGTGGCAGTTGTTATTAATCAAAGTTTTGGGTTGTTTCTCTGGCACATCTGCGGTTAATTTCTACAAACATCCAGTTGAAAATAATATTTTGTTGGTTGTTTTGTTTTGACAGTCGAGGAAATAAACGATTTTATTTGTTGTTTCAACTGCCATATGCTGTTTGTTTTTAACAAAATTTGGTTCAAAACAAACCAAACCATTAGTTGAAATTACAAACCCCTCCGGTAGCTCCTACCCCCCCTTCCCCTGTTCCCCTTGCCTGTTTATGTGGTTCCTGTAATTTTTATTCAAAATAATGATAGCACAATATGCTTAATTTAATTTGCAAATTTGAAACCTATTTTATTTATCCGAATAAATTTAAAAAAATGCATGCCCTGCAATCGTGATGTCGTACTGCAATGTGGAAGGTTCATTTCGAGGTCCTTTCGGTGGCTGCTGGTGTTCTGCTACGGTTTTTATTGCATTTCATACCACAAGAATAACATGGCTCTTGTCGAGGCTCTTGTGGAGCAATTCTCGATAATGGTAGGTGCCCGAGCTAGTGGTACGTATTGCCGCCGAAGACCATGGACGATCCTGATAGTTTGTCTACTTCCCAAAAACGCACAACGTCCTGCAAAGCAATTCGAAAAACTTTAGCAAATTGGTCACGATTACGAATATTGATATTTACCTGTGACGTAAAACGACTACATAACGTTCGCACTTAGTAATAAAAAAATATGATAATATGCACAATTTATCTATTACACTATTTAATTATATCTGAAGGACGAGTAAAAGCAATGGCGGTTTGTTATTCTGGAGCAGGCAAAAAAAAGACAACAGTAGAGAAGCGGCGAAAGACCGATAAACTGAACGAACTGAAAGTTTAGTTTGATTCAAACCAATATTTTAGTAGTTATTTCTCCAACCAAAATATTAGTTTGACTCAACCTGTTGGGTCAGTTGATTCGAACTAATATTTCAGTTTGTTTTCCACAGACCATACCCAAAATAAACAAAGTAATATTTAGTAAAATCAACTAATGGTTTGGTAGAAAATAACAACCATGTTAGTTATGTATAACCAAAATTTGAGTTGTTTTAGACACAATGATGATTGGTAGAAACAACTATCAAGCATGGTTATTTCAAACCAAAGTTACAGATACAAAACAACAAATTAACAGTTTGAATCTACTATGTTATTAGATTACCATTCAAAAAACATGTTAGTTGTTACAAACTGCAGTGTTTTTTCTCCGTGATCCCGCCGATTACGACGAAGAACAATAGCGATGATAGGATACATCTTTGCCTCACTACAACAACGACCCAGATGGAATCGGATAAGACACAGTTGAGCTGCACTCTGCATGAGAATGCCCTGTACTGTGCTTCAATGAGGCCGATGATTTTCTCAGGGACACCCTTGCCGCTGAGGGCTCCTCCTCATGGTCCAAAGCTTTTTTGTAATCAATGGACACCAGGTAGAGAGATTCTTGGAACTTGGAGTAAATCCCAAGATGATAAGGAGCTTGACAATATGGTTCACACAGGATCGTCCGGCATGGAATCCTGCCTGCTACCATTGGAGTGTTGCGTCAATCCTCTCCTGTATGCGGTTTAGGATCACTTTGCAGAGGACTTTAAGAACGATGCACAGCAACATGATACACCGCCAATCATCGCATACAGTCAGGTCACCCTTTTTGGGCACCTATACTAAGACGCCTTGCATCCAGTCAACCGGAAATGTCGTGGTTTCCCATATGTTCAGGCACCAAATTTTTCACTCACTCACGCGAGCAACGATCTATCACACAGTGATATTATCCGGATAAAGCAGCCCGCGATATTTTCCATGAACCCATAGACGATAGAAAAGGCGCTCACTCCGGTTCCTTTGCGTGATAAAAGTATGCTCTCTCCAACTAGCGCTCGTTCGCTCTCGCAGGAGAAAAGGGTTGCTCAGTCTGCACCAATCTACGTTTCCACCCGGTTGACGTCTGAGCGGTGCCGTGTTATCTAGATGGCCTTGAAAATAAGTAGATTTTATGTAAACACAGCACCACTAAACGTCAAATAATTAATTTCGTGCATCGGTGGAGACGTACGTGGCTTGCGGACGGAGTGAAAATTTGGATGCTTTGTTGTTTATCCGTGAGTTGTGCATGGAGAGAAAGAGAATTATCGTGAGCGCTGGAGCGAGAGACTTTTATTTTTCGTCCCATGCAGTGAATAATCATGATCGCGGAGGCGGATAAATCCGGGGATTTTGATCGCGTGAGTGAAAAATTGGATGCCTGCATATGTTGCAGAACAATTGATGCAGTAGTTGTGCGTATGCTACGGGGTCAGCTTTGAGCATCTCTGCTGATATGCGATCGACCCCTGGGGCCCTGTTCGAGTTCATGCTACGGATGGCTGTTTCTATCTCCTGCACTGATGGAGCTTCGGTGTCCAGCACTCGGCGTGTCCGACACTCGAAAAAGGTTTCCAAAGTGCTCGAACCAGCAGCGTTTCAGCTGGTCAGCCGGCTCGGTCAATAGTTGTCCAGATGTGTGTTTCACTGCCATTTTAGCATGTTAGACCCACTAAGGCGACGTGAGACACCGTAGAGGAGACGAATGTCACCGGTATTTTCGGCTTTCTAATCTTCGTCGGCTAGGGAGTCCACCCACGCTCTTTTGTCCCGTCTACAAGAGCGCTTCATATCCTTCTCGAGAGCCAAATAGTGCTGACGGGTTACAGCTTTGGCTCCTCGTGTTTTCGCTCGCTCTATCGCGGCTTTGGCGTTACTTCGCTCTTCTATATTCCTTCATGTGATTCATTCTCGCCGGTAACGATGAAGGCGTTCTTGAGGGCTCTCCATTGATTTTCTACGCTTCCACCTTCCGGAATATCCGCAGCACGGTTCTCCAGCTCCTCGACAAAGGACCTTTTCACCGCAGCGTCTTCCAGTCGGCGTGCGTTGAACCGGTGCCCGATTTTCCCCTCCTGTCGATGGATCCTAGCAATGCGCAGCCGAATCTCGCCGATTAGGAAAGGATGGTCGACCGCAATATCGGTGCTATGTTTGTTCCGCACATCAAGAAGGCATACTTACCTTACCTTTACCTTACCGGTCAGGCTAAGGCCGGGGTGGCCTCTGCTGTACATAGTAGCCGCCTCCACTCCACTCGGTCGATGGCTGTTTGTCTCCAGTTCCGCACTCTGCGTAGGGTCCGCAGATCGTCCTCCACTTGGTCAACCCACCTAGCTCGCTGCGCTCCACGTCTTCTTGTACCGGTCGGATGACTCTCGAGAACCATTTTAGTCGGGTTGCTACCCGACATCCTGATGACGTGACCCGCCCACCGTAGCCTCCCGATTTTCGCGGTATGGACGATGGTTGGTTCTCCCAGCAGCTGATGCAGCTCGTGGTTCATTCGCCTTCTCCAAGTCCCGTCTTCCATCTGCACTCCGCCGTAGATGGTACGCAACACTTTCCGTTCGAAAACTCCAAGGGCGCGTTGATCCTCTGCAGTAGGGTCCATGTTTCGTGCCCATAGAGGACGGCCGGTCTGATCAACGTTTTGTAGATGGTTAACTTTGTGTTACGGCGAACTTTATTTGATCGTAGAGTTCTGCGGAGTCCAAAGTAGGCACGATTTCCTGCCACAATGCGCCTCTGAATTTCTCTGCTGGTGTCGTTGTCGTCGGTCACCAGTTAACCCAAGTACACGAATTCTTCTACCGCCTCGATTTCATCACCGTTGATATGAATTCGGGGTGGCGGGCGCGGTGATTCCTCCCTAGAGCCCTTTGCCATCATGTACTTTGTCTTCGACACATTAATGACTAATCCGATTCGCCTGGCTTCACTCTTTAGTCGGATGTACGTTTCCGCCATCGTCTCAAATTTACGAGCAATAATAACAATATCATCGGCGAAACCAAGCAGCTGAACGGACTTCGTGAAAATCGTCTCACTCGTGTTTATTCCCGCTCTTCTTATTACACCCTCCAAAGCAATGTTGAACAGCAAGCACGAAAGACCATCACCTTGCCGCAACCCTCTGCGAGATTCGAAGGGACTCGAGAGTGTCCCTGATACTCGAACTACGCACATCACTCGATCCATCGTCGCCTTTATCAACCGTATCAGTTTATCCGGGAATCCGTATTCGTGCATAATCTGCCATAGCTGTTCTCGATCGATTGTATCATACGCCGATTTGAAATCGATGAACAAGTGATGTGTGAGCACGTTGTATTCGCGGCATTTCTGTAACACCTGGCGAATGTCGAACATCTGGTCCGTTGTAGCGCGTTCACCCATAAATCCAGCCTGATATTGCCCCACGAACTCTCTTGCAATCATAAAATTTGAGAGAGTATCTTGTAGGCAGCGCTCAGTAGTGTGATCGCGCGATAGTTCCCGCAATCCAACTTGTCGCCCTTTTTGTAGATGGGACACACGATACCTTCCATCCATTCCTCCGGTAATACTTCCTCCTCCCAAATATTGGTAATGAAACAATGTAGTGCTCTCACCAGAGCTTCTCCACCGTATTTTAGAAGCTCGCTTGGTAGTTGATCTGCTCCAGCGGCTCTGTTGTTTTTCAACCGGCTAACCTCCTCCTCAATCTCTTGAAGGTCAGGGGCCGGAAGTCTTTCGTCCTGTGCACATACTCCTAGAGCTGTTACCACGCCACCTTCGGTACTTGCAACGTCGCCATTGAGGTGCTCATCGTAATGCTGCCGCCACCTCTCGACCACCTCACGCTCGCTCGTGAGAATATTCCCGTGATTATCTCGGCACATGTCGGCTTGTGGCATCAAGAAGGCTCCGTTTCCATTTCCGGCTGATACAGATGTGGTCGATTTGATTCTCCGTGACGTCATCACTTTAGATTGCGGATAGAATATCAGTAAACCGTGGCGATTGAGGTAATTCTAGATATCTTCTACAGTACCATAGAAAACAATGACCAGAAACTACAAGCGTAGAAGGGCATTGCGTTAGATGCTGTAGAGATTAAAACTTCTGAACTTCAGGACATTTTTCAAACCTCATAATGTCTGACGACCGTAAAAAAAACTTCTTCTTGCATTACGAAATACCCTGAATAACAACAGAGGTAAGCAGTAAGCGTAGATGGAATGGCGATTGAGGTAGATTATGTAGACCTTGAAAGTCCTGCAGTTCAGAAGTTCTGAACATTTTGCATCCCTTACAATGCCGTACATCCTCAAAAAGATTTTGTCGTACGATTTCGGAGTACCGTGGATGGCAATGATCACTAACCGCAAGCGTAGATTGAACGGTGCGGCTCCGTGGTCGTGCGGCTAGGGTCACCAAGCTCTTAGTCGCATCGTGCTGAGGAGCGCGGGTTCGATTCCCGCCGCAGCTGTCAGGAAAAGTTTTCGGCTGTGCCACTGGGCGTTGCATGCTAGTCCGTTGTCTAGTGTCGTGCTTCCTTCAAAGAACGAAAAGCTCACTGGAAGCATTGAACGTGTCCGTGTCTTTAAAACGGTGATTGTGGTAGATTTTGTAGAACTTGAAAGTCCTGAACTTCAGGACAAACATTTAACCTTGCAATGTCCGGAAACTGTAAAAAGAACTGGGTATTCGTTCAGTAATAAAGCAACATGGATAGGATAATGAAGGTCAAACGTCGCAAAGTTATGTTTAATGGTGGCTGTGGTGGATCCTGTCTGTTGACCATGTTAGTCTTAACTCCAGGATAGTTTGGATATCCTACATCATGCAAGCTAAACGAAAACAGCTGCCTGCTTATGTCTTGCGGCTCTAAGAGTATTCTTAGAATTATTTCGTCCAGATGTGCTAAATGAGCCGTTTGTTAAACCCTTAAGGACAAACGCCTTGAAATCCCGCTTCAACGTTGCATTAGAACTTCAGACGCACAAATCTCTAGAGGCAAGCTTCAAACAACAGTGCATTTCATTATTCTGTTCTTGCTCACTTGTAATAAGCCTAAAATAAGAAGATCAGGTGCGCTCGTTTTGTTTACGAAGAGATTTGTACGCTCGAAATCGTGAGTAGGTGCCACAGTCGGCCATTGTTGCGGCCATTTTGGGATTCTAACAAGTATGTCCTTAAAGGATGTGGACAACTTTTTTGCATAGCTTTACCTACAGCTTTTAACCCAGTGGGTGGACTTTCAAAACCAAAATGTTTTTATCAAGGGGATTAGTTGTGTTGTCATATGCACATATGGAGATTATGTTATGTTAGAACATGTTGGAGATATAGCTGTAAATTAGTGTACACCACTTGTTCTTCACCTTATTCTGCGTTTTATTTCTATGTACATGTGATATATTTCAATGGAAATTGCTCAATATTTATTCTTTGTTTGGGTTGGGGCTGTTAGATAAAAATGTCCTATGTCCTTTTACAGCTGTAACATAGATCTCCAGGTTATCCAAAACGTCCAGAAGTTTTGAACATTGTCTACTGAATACAAATATTTGTGTTTTTGTTTCTAAATCACTTGAACTTGATGAATCACATTCGAATATACATTTTGAAACATGAAATGATGGTAGTCATGACCTGGCGATGTTCTAGGCAACTCAAAATAGCTCTGGAGTTCTCAGGCCTTTACCTGTAATAGTATATCAAACTAATGTATGAATGTCAGAACCGATTTCATTAGATCCAAACATTTAAATCAGAGTATGAAAGACTAACTGCACATCAATGGCGATACCTTAGGCCATCCAAATCATTCTGGAGTTAAGGCCTTTATATCCACACCCGTAATAACGCATCGGGTGGATTTCAGACTTGGTATAGTGCGTTTTGGTACTCATAGAAGATCAATTAAATCGTATGATACTTGTATACACATAATAGAGGCATCCTGGATCATCCAATTTATTCTGAAGTTGAGAAATATGGTTTGAATTTGAAATGGTATATCAACAGAAGTACACAAACATCAGAGTTTGCCCATTTGATTTATACACATAGTGCAAGCCATTGGAGAGAAGTTTCCAGAGCATCAGAGATATCTGAGGTCACCTTTCAGTATTATGTAGTTAAGGCCTCCAGATCAACGCTCGTAACAAAGCATCGGCTACACGTCAAACTCACTATAACGCGTTTTGGTAGTCATAGAAAATCAGTTGGTTCATGTGATGATTGAATATACATCTTAGAAGCTTCCCGGATCATCAAAACTATTCAGAAAATGAGACATATGGTTTGCATGAACTCCTGGAGAAACCTTTAGAGGATTGCCGAGGAATACTCGGGAAACTCCCGGAGAAATTACCGTGGAATTTCAGGAGGAATTCTCGAGGAACTCTTGCGAAATTTTTCGAAAGATTCTCGAAGTAATTCCCGAGGAACTTCTTGTAGAAATCCAGAATAGCTCCTGAAGGAACTTCCAAGAAACTGCCGGGAAACTTGTGAAGCATTTCACGGGAAGTCCCAGAGGCATTTCTTAGGAACTCGTAGAGGTATTCTCGTAGAACATCACGATGAATTTCTGTGGGACTCCTGGAGGAAATTATGGGTAATTTCCGACACTTCAAAATACTATAAAAAATCATTTTTATGTCAGTGGATGCACAAATAACGCAACGAGATACTCAAAATATTATGAGATATAACAGAAAGAATCGTAAAAGAATTATATCGATAAAGTAAAGAGAAACAGTGGAAAATTTTGTGGAAAACAATTTTCATTTTGTATTTTTTTTTTTGAATTGCTGAGAAAATGTGGAGCCTCGTGGTCGTGCGCTTAGCGTCACCAAACGTATAACCGTACCATGCCATGGGGTGAGGGTTCGATTCCCGCTTCGAGCGCATAGAAGTCGAAACAAATCTTAAATCTATCAAATTCACCCCCACCCACGGTACCTATCCGAGTGCATTCGACATGACTCGGGCACTGTGCAGCAGATTTCCCATTGACTGACTGGCTGACTGATGGTCGGCTGACACTGGAGGAATGCATTCATCTACAGCGTAACGAACGGACGGTGGTCGGTGGCATTCGGGCAAACATGGCCGCCCCTATAACACTGACGACTGTAGCTAGGTAAGTGCCGATGACCGACCTTCCGAGATGTGTGAACTTTATAAGGGGGTTTGACCACCTCGTCGTCGTCGTCACCGTCGTCGTCATACTGCTTTATGTGAGTGTGTGCGCACATTTATGATTGACACACCTTTCCTTCTTTGAATGGGCTGAAGCTGAGGCTGTTGTTGCAACTGACGACGATGCGATCGATGGCGCGCAGTGCAAGTGACTTCAGCACCTTTGAAAGGGACCCGACCAACCACCGACGACCCAAGCCAAGCAAGACACATGACTAATGACTTGTGAGGTTCAGACTTGCAGCTTTGGTTGACGAGAAATATCATTCGATACGTTTTGCGGGAGAAAGGGTTGGGGAAGGATAGATTGAATAGGCGTGACTGCCGTGAGGGCAATTGCCTTGCTATTGCATGGTATACCTCGAGAAATAGTTGGCGTCGATTTACCTCGTTGGATAAATGTGAAACAATAACTTTTGAGGTGAAATGTGCATCCAGTGGTAAAATGATACTGAATCATGGCAAGACCAAAATATCGCCTTTTTACAGGCTCCAAAAATGTTTCAGATACATCTGAATTTTCACAGAAACATCCTTTCATGAGTACCTTGTTTATCCATTCCGTTGTTGGTCCCACCTTTCTCGCTTCGTGAAGATCACATTGCCAACGGGCTTAGCATTAATACGGTGCCATATAAGGAACAAGCTAATCTATTAAAGAGCTTAATGCAAAGTTGGATTTTTCTTTATACTTTTGATTTACAACGATTGAAGATTGGAGTGAAAGCTTGAAGAAAAAAGGGTTTGTGTCAATTGCTTCTATCTGTCCGTCCGACAAAAAACTTCTCCCATAGACAAACAGACGTAACACTGACAAAATTTTCATCGATCTCGCTTTTAACGATCATTTTGATTTTTTTAAGTTGCGCCATTCACTCCCAGAGGCGCGCGTATAGTTTTTCTTTGCGTTTGACGTTTCACACTAACGCCTTTTACGGGAGCTGGTGCAAACGCAGTGTTTCGTGGAACAATGGTGGTAATGCACAGAGACAAATTTCGTTCGTTTGAAACAAAAATATGCATGTTTATTCGGTAAACTGATAAAATGTTTTAAACTATAATTTGAATGTTCAAAACTAACGCAATTACATATTGATTACGATAATACCCATTGAGGAGCCCTCCGTTCCACTGTCGAGAACATAAACAAAACTTACAAGTTCCAGCCGCATCATCAAACAAGATTTCCTCCTGCAAAGAAGGTGAGGTAAGCATGCGAGTGCATTCATACAATGTAATAAAAGTGCACATAATTACGTACTGCTATGATTATACGACTCAATTGATACTTGATTTTATTATGACAGTTTAAGGACAAACGTCTTGAAATCCCGCTTCAACATTGCATCGAAACTTCAGACGCACAAACCTCAAGAAGCAAGCTTTAAACAACAATGTATTTAATTATTCTGTTCTTGCTCACTTGTAATTACCTTAAAATAAAAAAGCTCAGGTGCGCTGGTTTTGTTTACGAAGAGATTTGTGCCCTCGAAATCGTGAGTAGGTGCCAAAGTCGGCCATTGTGGCGGCCATTTTGGGATGCTAACAAGTCTGTCCTTAACTCAGGTATCAGGTATCAGAAGGCCGGCTCCAGAGGCACGTTAACCTCCATTTGGGACATTTGTGCCATCGCCAAAATAATAGCCTATTTCATCATCTACCTGAGGGAAAAGGATGGAAATAAGAATAAGGATGGGGATAAGGACAGGTAGGGAAATAGGAAAAAAATACCCTGGAAGAGGGTACTAACGCATAAGCGTACCACAAAAGGGTTCTAACAGCGCCCTGAAAAGGACACTGTAATAACGTATAAAGCGAAAGAGAGCCTATAGCTCTTTACCACACCGGGTTAAGAACAACAGCATATCCTGAAGATTCAGGTCTCTGAAGTCAGTTTCACTTAATAAGTGTTTACCGAATACTCGGAAACTGGACATATCAAATGATAAGAAGTTCCATAATCGGATTCACAGCATCACATGCAAATGAATCAGTTTGCTGAATATTCGCCATGTGATAGCTGAATCGGCAGTGGCCAGTCAATGCTTTGACCAGAATGCTGCAATTCTGCTTTGACAGATTTGTAAGATACTTCGCCACCCTTGGAGATGGCTCAGTACAATACAATTTGGTTTGACGACATGACTCCAAACCATTCCAGTATTGTCTGTGTTGAGTAGCAGCCCAGGTGTGAATCTGAAGCTTTACCCAACACTTCGATATTGGAATAGCTGGCTCAGGGCCAATGAAGTCATGTGATGCTCCAGTGCTAGCTAACTCAACAGCCAATTCATTTCCAGCGATGCAAGAATGGCCAGGTACCCATACAAGGTGAACAGCGTTTGCTGAATTCAGCTCCTCGATTTGAGTTCGACAAGCGCTAACTACCTTCGACCTAGAGTTGGCCGAAGCAAGTGCTTTAATAGCAGCCTGGCTATCCGAACTGAAGTATATTACTTTGCCCATTACGTGCTGCTGAAGTGCTGATTGCACTCCGCACATAAGAGCAAAGATTTCGGCCTGAAAAATGGTGCAGTGTCTACCAAGTGAGCAAGACAGATACAGCCTTAGCTCACGAGAATATACACCAGCAACTGCTCGATCTTCGAGAGAAGGGAGCCATCAGTGTAACATACGATGCTGTCTGAAATACTTTTCTCCATCAGATAACCAGATGTCCACTCTTCCCGGGGTGGGAATTTCGTGTAAAATGTCTTGTATGGAAAATTACAAGCATCTGTAAGATCACTTGGAACACGGACAATTTTGTCCCAATTCACCAAAAGTGGAAACAACGAGGTGTGTGTTGATGTGCGGTTCACCCTCTAGTAGACCGAGTACCCGTAGACGGTAAGTGCAAGAAAGTGCTTCTTGTTTGAGATGAATATGTAGTAGAGCAACGTCTAAGAGAACTTCAAGCGCTGCCGTGGGAGTTGAAGAGACATCGCAATTAAGCACATCCTTTGGAGATGACCTAACTTTGATTGGATCGTTCTCATTTCGCCCTTTTGCCACCACACAAGACATCCATAGGCCAATATTGGCCGAACCACAGTTGTGTAAATCCATTTGATATACTTGGGTTTAAGACCCCAAGTTGTACCAAAGGTTCGCCGGCATTGCCCGAAGGCCATACAAGCTTTCTTGATTCAGAACTCAACATGAGGTGTCCAGGAAAGCTTGGAATCAAGAATGACTCCAACATACTTTACCTGTTCAGTCACATTGATTTCAGAATCAAAGAGACGCAAAGGTCGAACGCTATTACGGTTTCGCCGTTCCGCACAAAGAACATTAGATGTTTTACTCGGATTAATCGTAAGGCCATATTGGCGACACCAACCCTCAACTACCTGAAGGGCACTTTGCATCAGGTCGAAAAGGGTGCTGATGCACATACCGACTAACAATGTTAGATAGTCGTCGGCAAATCCATAAGGAGGAAAACCGCTATTATTGAGTTGCCTCAATAGCGTATCTGCTATGAGATTCCACAAAAGCGGTGATAAGACTCCCCCTTGAGAGCATCCACAAACACTCAATTTCCTAATCGCCGCCGCTTGATGCAATGTCGAGAAGAGATGTCGGTTTTTGAGCATTTGGTAAATCCAATTGGAAATCATTGGAGATATACCATGACCCCGTACGGCTTCCAATATGGCATCGAAAGGCACGTTGTCAAAGGCACCCTCGATATCTAAGAAAACACCCAAACAAGATTGCTTTTGAGTGAATGCTTTCTCGATATCGTAAACAACCTTGTGTAAAAGAGTCACAGTGGACTTACCAGATTGGTAGGCATGTTGGTTCACATGAAGAGGCACGTTGGCCAGATGAACATCACGGATGTGATGATTCACAATGCGTTCAAAGCATTTCAGAAGAAAAGATGTCAAACTGATAGGTCTGGAACTCTTTGCTTCTTCATACGATGCACGACCCAGTTTCGGAATGAACTTCACAGTAATATCCCGCCAAGATTTGGGAATATACCCTGTAGCAAAACTGCAAACAAGTAGTTTTTTTTTCAAAACATGTTTGATGTAATCAAATCCCTTCTGAAGCAAAATAGAATAAATCCCATCTGTTCCAGGAGATTTGAAAGGAGCAAAGCTATTAAATACACACTCAATCGATTCTATAGTTACAATACTCCGAGCCGAAGCCAGGGAATCGTAACTACAAGAAAAGACATCAGGTTCATCCGAAGATGTAATATCCACACAGGCAGGGAAGTGTGTGCTGAATAAGCATTCCAGAACTTCCTCATCAGAGGAAATCAGATCGCCATTTGGCAAACGAAGTTCGTTCACTCGGAAATTCTTAAATTACGCAAGGATTTTGTTTAACCGACTGACTTCACTCAAACTGGAAACATTTGAACAAAGGTTTTTCCAGCCGGATCGTTCAGCAGACCGGAGAGCTTTGCTGTAGGCCTTGCGAGCCGACCTGAAAGCCTCCGAACCAGCCGAACGTCGTCTGTTCCAACTCTATCTCTATTGTTTCCTGAGGTTCGCCACATCAAAGTTCCACCAAGGGGTTCCTCTTGTGGACTTCACAGACCGTAGAGGGCATGCTTCTTCAAAAGTTTCCATGATGAAGGTCGTTGTAGTATCAACGGCATCATCTAAATCACTTGGAGTGTCAATGGATGGTGAGTATCCATGAAATTTGACCGCAACCAAATCAGTAAAAAGATCCCAGTTTGTTGACTGAGGATTCCTGAAACGCAATTTTTGCGAAGTAACATTTAAATGATGAAAAAATATGTAGCGATGGCCAGATAAAGATTCTTCATCTGACACATGCCAATTGGTCAGCTCGTAACTCATTCTACTAAAAGCGTTATGTCTAACACTTCCTCTCTAGCAGATACCATGAAGGTTGGGCGGTTGCCTATGTTAAGTAATGCAAGATCTATACTACTTACGTACTCCATCAAACTGGAGCCTCTCAAGTTAATGTCTGAGCTGCCCCAGATGATATGGTGAGCATTAGCATCACTGTCTACAATTAGCGGAAAGCCTTTCGAAGTACAGTATGCGATGACGTGTTTGAAAGCATCCGTAGGGGATGGTTCTTCATGCGGTAAATAAACCTAACAATAGACGTATTTCCTGTTGAGATTTCCAACAGATACATCAATTGTGATAGCACATACATCTCTGGTGGTTAGTTCAGTGATGAGTGTAACAACTATTGCGTTGTTGACAAGCACACAGGCTCGAGGCATGACACGCGAGTTTGCCATTTCATTTTTACTGAAAGTAGCACACACCGGGTTCACAAGGTTTCCTAGATAGAAACTCCCCTTACGGAAGTAAGGTTCTTGAACCAAGGCCACTTGGGCTGTACCATTTTGCATAAGTCTGCAAAGATTGATTGTTGCTCTTCTTTTATGCTGAAGATTGATCTGAGCTATCCTAACCGTAGCCACTACCCAAACTAGGCAAGATTAAACTCTTCGCAAAAATAGCGCAACAAAAAACAGCAGCAACAAAACCAGATCGGTATCGATTGGAAAACGCCAAAGACGAGCATACACAGAATACACTGTGTAAATCGCATAATGCGAAACTGTATAGGTGAAAATTTAAACTAAATAACAACATCTTCATAATCCCGCCCTTATTTAGCCTCAAGTGAGACTAAAGAATGGCAGCTGATTGCTCTGAGAAACACAAGGTCCACTGCATTGCTCCGGTTAGCGCAGTAAGGGCAACATACTGTGGAAGGTGCCCTGGTACTCCACAGGCTCCGTTGGCGATTAGCCATTCATTCCTAGGCACGGTAAGCATAAAGCCGCATCACACCATGAATTAGGGGTCACCTGTTTAGTGGACTCTTACCACTGGATCAGGCGGTCCGTAGTGTTATTCTTCTCCAATTGAGACAACCACTACCGACACTACACAGCTATCTAGGCTGATCGAGAAAAGAAGTTAATATTGATGACCAACTTCAAACGGGCTCGAACAGCCTTAAACAGTTTGGAAACTGGACGCTAGGGACCTTCACCTTTACCAAATAATGCAAAAAACGTTCGTACGCAATGTGAGCCGAGGATGTAGTCGGCATACATTTCTCCACAATTGTCAAGTGATTTAAAGCCCCGAAAGCGCCAAACAAAACAGCGAAAACTTTTCAAACAACGCAAAAAGACGTTGCCCGGCCCCGCGTTGTGAAAGTGAAAAGCCCGAAAATATGTTTTAAAGCTCCCTCATTATCCATTCAAATTACCCAGATTCTTCGCTATTGATATCCCTCTCTATCATCGAGCCCGCGGCCACACTCCTTTGCCGCCCGGCTGGCAACATCATCATCACTCAGCTCTCCACACGTGCGAACCGAACCCGCACGCGGTGAAAGCAAACCCAAGTTAAGTAATAAAAAGCACCAGCCGGTCATGATCACTCTACCCCCCTGCACCCCGTTCTCCACACAGCTGCTAAAAGCCTAACAAGAAAAGATTCTAGGTGCAAACATCCCTCTTTCTCCCCCGTTAAATCGCCATTCTTCATTCAGCTGTTCAGAGACGACCAAACCAAAGAAACAGAAACCGGTTCAAATGAAAGCGAAAGCCTGTGCACACGCAGCGATTCCTTGACTCCCCATCTTCGCCGGTCGTCGTCGGCTCACTCTCCCCCACTCAATCTCCTCCATCTCTCCCGTCGTCGTCGCAATACACAGTAAATTTGCTACTGCTGCTGTTGATGAAAAGTACCCTCCACCACTCACAACCACCCCCAACGCAACAACAACGGCAAGAACACACACCCAACACGAGTGAAAGTAAAATTATCGATCCGTTGTTTCCAGAATCTACCCCACCGAGATGGGTATCGTGCCCGGCTCGGGTCGGGACGAGGAACGCTGCTGGCTGCCGTGCCGTGTGTCCTTGGGAGGGCGTTGAACCCGCCCGTCCTCGTTGTCATTATTGTTAACACGCGCGCGCCCGCCAGGAACACACACGGGGCGCTCCAGTCGCAGCATCTCACCACATTACCGGAAAAGTTGCGTTAGGCATTCCGGGGGGATCCAGGCCATTTCCTTTTGAGCCAGGCAGGGGTGCCAGATCTGCTCTGGTATGTAATTGAAGTTCATCAAAGGAAGGATACATTACCGACAACGCCAAGAGTCAAAATCCCTAATGGAAATAGAGGACTCGCTGGAAAAAATGGTGCAAAATTCAGATGAAACTCTCAAAGGAATCCCCAAAAAAATCTCCTGTAAGAACACTGGAATTAACCCCAGGAGAAATCTATAATTGGATCCTGTAATAAATCCAAAAAGGAATCTCGAAGATCTTGATAGAAGTAAACCCTAAAGGAAACCCAGAAAGAATCAGTGGAGAGATCCCGGTAAGACTCAATAAAGGAATCCAGAGGGAAATTCTTGATAGAATTCCGGAAGGAATACTGGAAGAAATCCCTGAAGGAACACCGGGAGAAAACCCACGAATAATTCTAAAGAAATCTTGCCAAAGATCTCTAAAAGAATGTTGAAATAATTTGTGAACGAATCACAAAAGGGTTTCCTTTGAATTCTCTTGAGGAATCCAAGGAAGAGTCCTGGGTGAGATTTCTGATACTTGAGTACTTTGATCTTCAACAAATCCAAGCGGAATTCCTTAAGAAGAAGAAGAAGAAATCCTTGTAAGAATCCCCGAATGAATCTCAGAAGAAATCCCTGAAGAAATCTCAGCATGAATTCCTGAAAGAATCGCGGAAAGAGTCTAAAAAAATGAATGGAGAAATCCTATGAGGAATCCTTAAAGAAATATCAGGATAAACTCCTAAAGGAAATCCGGACAAAACTAATAGATTAATCATTGGAGAAATTTCTGAAAAAATCAAGGATGGAATCTCGGGAGGAATCACCAAAGAAAACTTAAGCAAAATAAATGAAGAAATCCTGGGAATGATCCCTTAAAGCAACGCAAGAGAAATATCTAAAAGGATTACGAAAACCCAGATAGAATCCTGAAAGAATCCCTGATGCAATCTTGGGAAACATAAGTAAAATAGTTTCGGAAGTACAACCGGGAGGAACCATTGAATGAATCTTGAGAGCAATCCTTTATAGAATCCAGTAAATATCCATTAAAGAATTCGGGGAGGAACCATGAAGAAATCCCGGGATGAATTCCTAATAGATTTCCAGAAAAAAAATCTAGAGAGTCCTGAAGAGAATCATAGAGATATCCCTGAAGGAAGCTCAGAAGAAATTCCTGAAGAAATCTCAGTATGAATCAGTCTCCGAAGAAATGCATAGAAAAATCCTATAAGGAATCATGAAAAGCAACTTTGAAGTAATCATTAAAAAAATTTCAGGAGGAATCTGGAAGAAATGTCAGAATAAATTCCTAAAGGAAATCCAGAAAGAATTAATGAAGGCATCACTAGAGAAATTTCCGAAGAAATCAATGAAGGAACCCCAGGAGGAAATCCTAACGAAATTCCTGAAAGAATTTCTGCGGAAATCCTTGACATAATCCTAGAGAAATCCCTGGAGGAATTTCTATAGTTCCGGGAAGAATCCTTGAAACAAGGGGGAATCAATTAAGAAGTCCCGGGAGAAACTATTATTGAAATTGCAGGAAGAATTCCTGGAAAATCCTTCAGAGAATCCTGGAGGAATCCCTGAACTGAAGGCACCCAAGAAAAATCCCTAAAGAAATCCCGACAAAGATTCATGGAGGAATCCCGGAAAGTATCCCGAAAGAATTCCTGGGAGAATTCTCTGAAAAATGCCGGAAAAAAAACATTGGAGAATTTCATGAGGAAGCTAAAAAGGAATCTTGTGGAAGTCTTTGAAGGAATGCCAGAAAAAAAAACAGCAAGAATCCCCAAAAGTATCATTTAATGAGTCTCCGCAGGCATACCTGAATGAATGCAGAAATTAATCCCGGGATAAATCTCTTAAAAAATCCCTGGAAAAATCTCAAAAGGAATCCTGACAGAAAACCCAGGAAAAATCCATGAAACATTTCTGACGGAATCAAAGGAATAACCCGTGAAAGAAACCGCCAGCAATTCTGGGATAAATCTCTAAAGGAATCACTGGAGAAATCAATGAAGGAATCCCGGGAAGAATCTTTGATGAATGCCGAAAAATATCTCTGAAGGAAATCATTGAAAGAATCCCAGGAAGAAATTCTTACGGATTTCCAGAAAAGAAAATCATGAGAAATACTTGTCAGAATCTCTGAAAGAACCTTAGGAATCCCGTAAACAGTGCCAAAAAAAATCCTGAAAAAATCCCAAATTCAATTTTCAAATTTTTCTCCCGTGATTTATCTGCCTCCCTACGAGCAACGATATGCACTAATCTACAACCGCTAGCAAGTCGTCGTGTTATGCTGCAAAGACTTTTAATTTTTGATATCATCAAGGGCAATATCGATTGCACCTCCCTTCTCGAGAACGTAAGACTCTACGCACCTACTCGTCAGCTCCGAAATAGGTAACTGTTGTGGATTCCTGGTCCATCGCACTACCTACGGACTGTTTAACCCGTTAGAGTTTTGTTGTAGATTGTTTAATTCAGTTTGTGACGTTTTCAATTTTAATATAAGTAAACTAGTTTTTAGGAATAGGACTAATTTTTTTAACCGTAGTGTGGCCAGCAAAAAAAAACACCCGTAGAAGGCCGGCAGGGTACCCGGGTACCCACGAAATGGAAATGATCACATCTCAGCGATTTTTCCACCGATTTTAAAAATGTTTGCCTCATTCAACTCAGAAACTCAATATCTATCGAGATCGTATTTGGTTGGACCGGTCCGATCACCATAGGTACCGGAAAATCCGGATTTCCGGATCCATCTTTTTATACAATACAATATACGGGATTTTCGGTAGGTTAGTAGCAATTTCGGTACCAAGCATCATAAAATTGCTTTGGCATATTGTATCTGACCGGCCTGGAATCATAAAACGTGTTGACTTTGAAACTGTGATTTCGGAACACGCTTCCCGTGGGGCCATGGTTGACCATAAACACTTTAAGGTATCCTAGCCTTAACAATGTGGGGTTCAATATGGTATAAGGACATGCTCCCAAAAATATGGATTTTCCAAAAACCACGGTGATTAGATCGGTCTAACCAAATATTTTCCCGATAGATGATGAGTTTCTGAGTTGAATGAGCTAAAAGTTTCCAAAATCGATGAAAAATTGACGGAGATATGATCATTTCAATTTCGAGGGTACCCGGGTACCCTGCCGGCCTTCCACGTAATGAAAAAATGCAGGAGCCCCTCCCCCTGCCCCTCCTCACTTTAAAATTCGGTCAACTCCATTAATAGATGTATATTCACGAGTTCTAAGATCTAACAGAGTTTCAACATCCTAGTCTCAATAACCATTAAAATATCGAGATTTGAAATTGAAAAAGGTACCCGGGTACCCTGCCGGCCACATAAGTGTTAAACAGTCTGTGTGACAATTTTATCAGAGATGTAGTAGTAAATAAATACAAATCCCGGAAGGAAGTTCTGAATAAATCCCTTAACGGTAACCTAGGAGACATTTCAAAAATTCCGTGATAAATCAATCAAGGATTCCAGGGATACCAATCTTTAGAAGAAATCATTAGAAGAAAACTTGTAGGGATCTCATGAAGAATCCTGAGAAAATTACCGGGAGAAATTCCAGGACCAATTCCATGACCAATGTTGCGATCAGGGTTAATCCCTCCCCCCCCAGAGCCAACATTTTTGGAACAAATTTTCAGCACAAAATACTTTCTAATGAAAAAAAATTTCGGCTGCACCGCTATTTGGAAACTACGACTCAAATTTAATGTATTTGACCTCATTTCTCATCCCGGGTAGAGCGAAATGGCAAATGAAGGGCAAATTTTACCATTAAAATAGAATGTTTGAATGGCAAAATTTGTTATTAGTTTGTTTGAAATAAGACTTAAAATAACAAAAATAATAACTAAATTTCTATGGCATAACAACTAAGGAATAACTGATTTTGCCATTGTAATAACAAAATAATAGCAAAAAGAATAACAAAATAATAACATATTTTAATGGGATGGTAAATCATGTTATTGTTTTGATATTACTGGCTGATGTTATGATAGTAATATTTGTTATTATTTTGTTATTATACTATTCAATAATAACTTGCCAATTACAAGTTTTACAGCATGTTTTGTTATTTATGTGTCATCCTGAGCTATTGAGCATGAGCATGAGCATGATTGACCGCCCGCGGTTGCTCCTCTGTTATTGCAAGGACAACTGCATTTACACAAAGAACCAACAGATGATGCTTGGGATTAGCTTTCTCTTCATTGTGTAAATGCTGAAATCCCAATACTTTTCAATAAGTAATACCAGCGCCGGCCGCGTCCGAATGCAGGTCAATTGAGGATACAGTATGCGGCAGGAAAAAATGCGAAAGTGTTTTTCAACTTCAAACCTCATTTTCGTCCATTTGACATTAACCAATCTATGTTTCAACGTTCCATGATCTATAATAGGCTAGTTTTCTAAAAGTTAATTAAAAAATTTCCCATTTTGGTCACTAGCCTTTACAGGGCGGCGCCTGAAGATGAAGACAACCAGAATTTTCAAACCGCAGAAAATCGCACAGGTCGCTAAATTTCGCATCTGATAAAACAAAATTTTTGATTTTCTCTACAATATCATCAAATATAAGAACTTATTTCATCTGGTATGTGAAACTACATGGCTCTGGATCAGTGTGGTCTGGTTGTTCATCGAATTTGAGCTCATTTTGATCTTACCGCATGGTTCTTTTACCGACCCTTTTTTTTCAGAAATTCATGCAACCTTTATTTGAGTCAATACATTTATTCATTTGGACTAAAATATTACAAATGTCGACACCGAAGATGACGAACCATTCAAATTCTTGTGTACATGCAAAAAATGAAAGAAAAATATTTATTATCAACTAAATGTGCATTAGGAACTAGTGCCGACACATTTGTTAGATAAATACACAAAAACCAGAGCAGAATTTTATACATCCTTTAGCATTAATTATTATGATAAAATGGAACGAGCTCACCAATAAACATCCTTCGAAGTGTCCAGTGCGTATGTGCTGCAGCATCTTCCAGTAACTGGCCTCGAAATCACATTGAACCGCTACAACAACACACGGGTACGACGATGTGCACATTCAAATTGTCGACGACGACGCGGCCGATCCGAATGAAAAAAGCGGCTCTTCCACTTTGCCTCCAAAACACACTAAACCGCCCCGTGCAAAGATGAGTACGCACACAGGACGACGACGCGATGCAACGACGAACGAAGACGGACTGAAATGTCATCCGCTGCTGGCATCACACGACCGACTTGCACGAAAACTAGTTTTTTTTCCTCTAAAAGCACGCACACAGAACGACGACGCGATGCAACGACGAACAAAGAAGGATTGGCGTACACTAACAATATACAAATGCTTCACAAACTATTAAAACATAGATACTTTTTGAACGTAGAAAAAAAATATCATAGATAGACACTTTTTGGATTTTTCTCAAAAAAATGAAATTTTTTTACGTCAATGTCAATAAATTTTAGTGTTGATGTCCAAAGATTTTCCACTTCTGTCCTCAAGTTATCTTTAATCAGATATATATTATGTGTCATCCTGAGCTATTCATGAAAAACTAAAGAATTGCAAATTTAGATATAATGGCAAAATATGTTCTTCTTTAGTTATTGGTTTGTTATTCACCTCTAACCGGGATTGTTGTTTACGAAATGTGAGCGTCAAATAAAAAAAAAGTAATCATTGATCGTCGAAACCCCCTCCCAGAGCAAATTTCTGACTACGCCACTAGTTGGGGTGAATGCCTGCACGAATCTTGAAACCTGATAAACGTTCTGGGAGAACTCCATGGAGAGAACTCAGGAGGAATTATTGAATATTTGTATATAATATATAAACTAATGATATAAACTAGGCACATCACCGTCATCTATTGCGATCGCCAATTCAATGTATGAAGAAATCAGAAGTGAATTTATATCAATAAAAATGGAATTGTGTTTGTATGTCACAATTTGGCTCTGGAACGGGTAAACCGATCTACATAATTATTTCGGTGGTGCATTCGTGCAGGGCTCCGACGTGTTCATACGAAAAAAATAGGAAAATCGACCGGGAAAATTTGAAACTCCATTGTGCGACTCATTTCTGTTCAGAACTGAATGTCAAAAACATAGTAGGCAAGCAGTGCGACGTTTGCCGAAACAGCAAGTTTATAAATGGTAAAAGAAGATCAAATTTTGCCATTAAAAATAAAAAAAACTACATAAATTGAAAAAAATGTTATTGGTTTATTAAGAATAAGAGCTAAAAGAACAAAAAAAACTGACTTTGAACCGAAAAATAACTCAATATTGACTCATTTTATCATTATAAGAACAAACCAAGAACAAAATATTTTGAAATGTAGAATAATTGAATTAGTTACATTTTATCGAATATCAAATAATCTTGTTCTATTAGCACTTATTCCCAACAAATCAGTAACAAAATTTGCTCTTCAACAATTTTTCATGTCTAAAGAATATTTTGGTCTTCTAATGTTTTTTATTATGTCTTTATTTATGAGATTTTCAGCCCGAGGCTGGTTCATCTCAGTCTTCTAATGTTATTCTCTCTGGCAAAAATAAAATAACTTATCAAAAATAAAATGAGTAAGGGTTGCGAAACATGCCATTGGAACGTTATTTTACTTGGGATACTTATTTTGCTATGATTGCATATTATGTTATTTATTGTTCTTCACGTAAAACACATATGTAAAACTTCACGAGTAAAAATAAAAATTAGAAAGGTTATTCTACGTTATTGAATAATAACTCAGAAATAACAGTATTTGTTCATTGTGATTTATAAATACTAAATAACATAAGAATGATAAAATGAGACATCATGGCAAAACATTTAATTATTTTTTCCTTGATTTGCTCTTATAACGTCATATGCGATCGTGTGTTGACTGGGACACACGATCGCATATGACGTTATAGAGGATGTAAAAGTGGAGGCGATATATGTACACTTTACACGCGGTTAAATGGGATCATGTTCGTATTTGACTTTTCCACGTTTACTTTTCCACGTTTTACGAAAGTGACCCCAAACTTTTGGCCGATACATCATATTGAGGGGTAACCCCAAACTTTTGGTCGATGACATGAAGAGTTAATGTACTTAATAACTTTTTTCTAGATTTTTTAGCTAAGTTATTTAATAAGCAGTTGAAAGCTAATAGAAAATGGGTTATATTACCGCTCTCATCTTAAAATTTGTTCGATCCAATTTCCAGCGACACTGCCGTAAGTTTATATTCATTTTTTAGACAATTTGGATACTTTGGGTTAAGTTTACATACATTTTTTTTTGAAAAAATGTCTTTTAAATCATGTTCAAAGTTTCTTTGATTTATTATCTTTTGAATGAAGCTTAGGGTTTTGAAATCGGACGCAAATTGGCGGAGATATGAGCCTAAAAAAATGACATGTTTTTGAGGGGGTGACCCCAAACTTTTGATCAGGAGTGTATCTGAACTATTGTGTAATTTTCATGATATTTACTTCAAAAGTAGTGTCCATCGATCAACGATCAAACGATCAATTCTGACTATACGTGTCAATGGTTGCTTCTCCGTGATTGATCTGAACTGGTACCAATTGTACTGAGATCCAACTGAATCAGGGGCTGGGGCACTCCACTTATTCTCAAAGTGCAATTTTAGCAGCTCATACATTTTGGATCAATAACGGCACTGGCAATAATGTGCCGGTCTAGCAAATACGGAGTCGTGGATTAGAATCTCTCATCTCTCAATTTGTCAATTAGCAAACATTATGTGCCTTCTAACTACAAATTTTTCTGTATGATCTGCGTTGCTTGTCCATCGTCACCTACGTCAAAAATGATACTGTTTCCGGATGATTCCTGGTTTCCTGGTCGTTTCCATTTGCAAGTTTAATCATATTCCTCTGATACTGGCGAAACCTTTGGATCCGATGTCATACACCGCGAGACGCCGGAA
Organism: Aedes albopictus; assembly: GCF_035046485.1. Taxonomy (NCBI): domain Eukaryota; kingdom Metazoa; phylum Arthropoda; class Insecta; order Diptera; family Culicidae; genus Aedes; species Aedes albopictus. Next base: position 382,440,861 of record NC_085138.1, read on the forward strand.
TCTATCCACGTGTTTGCATTCAACTGTAGAAAAACAAACTGTATGAACAGTCTACTGATGGATCGAAACTTTCGCATTGGAAACCCTTAGCTGCATCCGTCCATCCTCTTCACAGTCATCTTTGTGTTGTTCTTCATCGAGTCTTTACAGGTATTCGTTGTAGCTTTTCCGTATATGTGCAGCCCTCCGACACTCGAAGCAAACCCTTTGTTCATTCGAAAATACTGACCTTGATCTTGACACTCTTCGATTTTGATGAGCTGCTCTCTTCCTTGCTCGAAAACTTCCGCAGACGTTTGAAGAATTCGTGCAAAAGCTTCGATTTCAACGACATCATTGAGTATCCTTCATCCATACCTTCCATGCTTTCAATTCATCCGCCATTTCACAGCCTATTTCCGCCAACTTGTCGAACATTTCATCCATTGCGATCAAGTACTCCTCGACATTCCCGTCCTTTCCCCGTTCCAAACGGCTCATACGTTTCAACAGACCCACTCGACCAGCCGATGATAGCTTTACACGATAGTCATGCAGGATGTTCCATGATTCTTGGGCTGTTGTTGCATTCTTAATGAGTGGAAACTGACTACTTTCGACCAAGTACCCAATAGAGGTGCCAGCTTGCTTTTTTCATCTTCTCACGCCTAAGCTCTCTCCGGTTCAGTCGGATGGTCATTCACAACTACACGCTACAGTCCCCCTCGGATGAGAGTTTGCTTGGTCTTTTCTTTTCACAGGACATAGTTACCGAAATCACACCGAACTACTCCAGTGTTCAGTTCCATATCCATTTCGCTTTCTTCGACTGTTCCAACCGCAAATTTCTTGAAACGCTAGCAGAGTATCGTTTCTACACAGTTTTCACTTCTGGGCCCATAACTTGTTGGACAGAGCTTGAAATAAACGTCAATATTGGAGGAGATTATAAACTGGAATGAAAAAAAAATATGACATGTCAATGGTTGATATGACCACCTCTTACAAACTAGACTACTACGGTATAATTAAAACTATTCAACTATAACATCATTGAAATCATCATTACTTCAACAAAATTTACCCATATTACATTTACCCTAGAGCATATAATAAGCCGTCATTTTGGATTTTGGACCCTTACCCTTACCCTACCCTTACCCTACCCTGGGAATATTCTGGTAACCATTTTTAAACTCCAGACGTCTAAAC
>NC_085138.1:382442551-382467551 GCF_035046485.1 Aedes albopictus
ATTGATTGATTTGATTTCATTTGGAAGATTGTTTAAAACATCTACCAAGAATTTCTTCAAAAATTGCTCTAGAATTTCCTTTAGAATTGCCAATAAAGGATCCAGCAAGATTTCTCAAAGAACTCCTCTAGAACAGTTTGCATGGGTTTCATCAGCAATTCTTCCATGAATTCTTTCAAAATTCCGTACCTACAGGAAATCGTCCTCGGATTTCTTCAGAAATGCTTTTGGCGATTTCTCAAGAAAATCAAAAGTTTAGAATTCTGTCAGAAATATTTTCTAAAATCTTCCGCAGACTTTTTTAAAATTCTTGAAAAGTTTTCTTCAGAACTTCTTCCACAGATTTCTAAAAAAAATCCTAGAGATTTCTTCGGAACTCTTCATACTTTTGGCCAAGGTTTCCATCAAGGAATCTTCTGTGGATTTTGGTGGTGATTCTGGGCGTGCTAGTGAAATATCTTTCTTCACGGGTTTGTTTGGAAAATCTTCCACATTTTCTAATTTTATTGTATAAATTTCTTCAGAAACTTTCTTAAAGATTACTTAACAAACTTTTCTAGGAATTCCACCCAAGGCTGTTCCAAGGATTTTCTCCAGGTATTTGTCTAGATTTTTTTTAAACTACTTACTGGTATTTCCCAGTGTTTTGTTTTCAGATATAGTTCTAGAGATTCATTCGAAAGTACTTTCTGAGATTTTTACTGAAGATTCCTTAAAAAATCCTTCAAAGATTCTTTCAAAACTTCGTGCTCCGAATCCTTCTGATAATCTGTCAGGCATTCTTTCAAAAATATCTTCAGAGACTTTTTCAGAGTTCAGAGTTCTTCAGAAATTTCAGTGCGGGATTTCTTCTTCAATTCATTTCTTCATGGAGTTTTATAGACATTTATCGAAAAATTACTGACTTTTTTTTAACAGAGATTCATTCGGAATGTCATCTAAGGGTTCCTCCAAGAATTGCATGAGAAATTTCAAGAGAAATTCCTTCTGGGATGCGTGCACAATTTTTTCATAGATTTTTTTTTTTAGAAATTGCTCCTGTAAATTTGTTAGAAAAATTTCCTGGGTTTCTTTCAAAAAATCATGTAGGAATTGTTTCAGATATTCCTCCAGATATTCCTTATTTAGAAGTACTTCTAGAAATTGCTCAAAAATGCCTGGAAGGAGTCTTGAAAAAATATCTGAAGGAAACTCAAAAAAAATGTCTGGATGATTGTTTGAAGGAGTTCCTTCTTAAAAACTTCTTGTTATAACTTTAAATATTCCAAGAAGAAATTCTTGAATATTTTCTGGAGTAATTCCTGAGCAAAAATTTTTGGAAAAGCGCCTAAGGAAACTTCAAAAGACACCTCTTTAATTCCTAGAAAAAAATCATAAGAAGCTTCTTGAAGAGCACTAAAACTAGTTTCAAGGAAAAAAATTAGATTCCAAAGGAATCTATTCAAAATAGGTGCCAATTTTGCTACGGAAACTACACTCAAAGGTACATACTGGTGGAATTTCAGTTCGAATACATCAGTACATTTCTGAGGGTCTATGGAAGAATTTCTGAAGAAATTCTTAGAAGTACTCCTGGAGATGTCGTTGAAGGAATTCATAGAATATTTTTTTTTACAAAATATCTCCAGGGATAGTTACATAAACATCGTTAAAGAAAAAAAATCTAAAAGAGAAATTTCTTAAGAAAATCCTACTGAAAATATATATACCGGAATTTGATTATTTTTTAATAAATTTCTGAAACAAATGATTTTTTTGGAAGAATATGTAAAAGAATACCAGGAAGAACAGAGAAACCCTTTGCAGGTATTCATAGGAAAATTTCTTGATACATATTTTGAAAAATGTCAATCAATAAATTCTGGAATAATTTATGCAGGGATTGTTGAGAGAACCTTTGAAGAAATTTCTTAAGCACTATCGGAAAAAATAATAAAAAAACCCCGAAGTAAGGTCTGAATAAACTTTATGCAATTCTTGGTTGAATACCCTGGAGGAGCTTCTGGAGAAACCTCTGGTGGAACTTTTAGAATTTATTAATAATATTCTAGAGAAAAAACTAAATAAATGCCTGAGGAATAAGACCTGAAGGAAACTCTGGAGAAATTCCAACAATAATTTCTGAAAGAGTTCCTGGACAAAATGTCTGAATTTCTAGAGAAAACCTCTAGAGGAATTTTTGATTGAAGTCCTGAAATAATCCCTGAATCTCTGTCAATTTTTTTCCTGGAATTGCATCTTTTGAAGAAATCTTTAAAGTAACGCTTTGACGAACCGTTGGAGAAATTTGTCGAAGAATTCTGATAATATTTCTAGAGGGAAATTTCACACAAAAGTGTGTGAAGAAACACATGAAAGAATATGCACGCACGAGCTTCCGCGGCAACACTACAAGGTATTTCCTAAATAATCGCTAAAGGAATCCCAGGAGGAATTTCCGAACGAATTTCTGAAGGAACTCGTGAACTAGGGTCAAGAAGATTCTTTTGAGGAATTTCTTGTAAAACTTTAGACCTAAGGAAAATTCCTGGAGAAGTTTCGGAAATATTCTCTGAAAGAATCCCTAGAGAAATTTTGAGAGAATGCATTTTATAGTTAGTATTTGATTGAAAATGATCACGTGTGGTCTTTATCATTCAGAAATTATTTGATCATTTTCATGATACGGAGTATAGTGCAAAGCGATGTTTAGAATTCAGGGATATGCACAGATAGCATAGAATTTTTTAGATTATTATCAAATTTTGAACAATATTGGAATAATGTCTAAAATGTCTTAGAAATCTTTTCAATTTTTTTTTTGAATTGCCAAAACGTATTTTGCGTGTCTGAGGATTTTTTTAAAAATGGGAATCTCTCCAGAATTTTGCTAAAAATTCTATCAGATATATTCATCGATTCCCACTCAAACATTCTTTAGAAATTTCGCCAAAGGATTCACCACGAATTTTTCTTTTGAATGAATAATCATTTCCTTTCCTATCGTACATTGGAGTCTTTTTCTTTTTTTTTCGGAATTTTCATTAGCTATACCAGGAGCTCTACCAGAAATTCCTATAAGACTTCATCTGAATTATTGCGGAAGTCTCCCGAAATGAAATAATTTCTTAAAAAAAAATGCACAATTTTTCAAGAAAGTGATGAGAACTTCTAAACAAACTTCGAAAGGCAATATTGCAGAAATACCTTCCTGAAAGTTGAATCTCACTAAAATGGATTTTTTTTTCATTTTCATAATTGTTATTAGGATCCCGTTCCAGTCGGGAAAATTTTCTCGACTTCCTGGGCATAGTGTATCATTTTACTTGCCGCACAATATACAAATTTGTGCATTTGCAGGCAAAGAACGCCGTGAGCAGTGGAAGTGCTTAAAGAACACGTTGAAGCGAGACAGGCCAAGTGCCAGTGAAGACGTAGATCCATAAAGAAAAAGAAGAAAAACGGGTCTAATTACACTAGTTTACAGCATTTTTGAACTCGGTAAGCTGATGATCATTTTTGGTGTAGAATTATGCCCTGAGTTCGAAAACGCGAAAGAAAAAAATTACAGTAGAGCGGAAAATTTTTCGACTTCCCATACAAGGCTGATGATTTGAAATCGATTTTTGTTCTATTTTTAAGCAAAGTCGCTCACTTCAAACATCTCATTCTCCGTAATCAATGCTCCGATTGAGCTGAAATTTTTACTGTAACTCGCCTACATATGATATGTCACATAAACGTCGAGAAAGAATTTTTAGGAAGGTTTTTTCTTATTGAAAAAAATACATTTCTTCAAAAAACTTCGGGAATTATGTTAAAATTTAAAAAGATCGTCCTTAAAACTCGCCAATATCTTGAATTTCATCAATCTGACGCACAACCTGTATTCAGATGATCGAATGGTATTGTATTCAGCTTTTAATTTATGGAAAAATATTTCAAATTGGTTGAACAAAACGCAATATATTTGAATTTTAGTAAATTACATATTTTGAAAAGTTGCAAAACTCGATATTGAGCTAAAACTCAAAAACTGTTCTACTTAAAATTTTTTGAAGGTCGGCTTCGAAATCAGCACTAAATTGTGCTTCAAAAATTTTGGTCGTTGGCAGAAGTTCACGACTTTCGTTTTATTTTGTAAACTTGTGTTATTTTCCATGAACTACAAAAACACCACGTTTCCCGACAATCGGAGTAGCATCATATCGTTTTTCTACGGAATGACTGAATATATAAGTATATCTGTAAGAATATACTGGAATCCCAAGTAACAATGAATGCTGAATAGCTGCTTGGTAAATGGCGTTTGTAGATGAACAAAATGAAGACTGAATATTGGTCTAAAGTATAACTTGTTCAACCTCCTTAACCCTAAAAGGGATGCCTGGGGTCCATTGGACCCCAGGCGCCTTTCAGAGCTCGTCTTTGATGGAACACACTCAGTGAGGTGACGAAACTGAGGCCATGAAGGTATCCCTTTTCGGGTTAATCAGCAAAACTTGGATGGCTGAATAACTAGTTAAATATAGCATTGTTCATCTCTGTAATCAGCTTCAAGACATTCAATGAAAGTAGCATAAATCAGCTGTTGTTAAACTCTTCATCAAACAAGTTTTGACAGCTGACCCATGCAAGTTTTCGCAGTTCCAACATCACTTGTTCAGCCTCAATGCAGGCTTAGTTCAGCTTACGTTCTTGGTTATACGAGTTATGCATTCTTATTCGAGAATGTGTAAATAATTGTATATAGTAAAGATATTGCTGAGGTGCGTGACTTTGAATCAGGATGTGCAAGTTCAATTCCCAGCTTATCGCATGAAATTATTTAAACATTCCAATATGTTATACTATACTATATAAAGCCTGCATATACTATACTATAAAAGCTGCATTTTTCAAAGAACCTCAAGCCAGAAAGGCTGGATAAAACCATCAACTGAAAAAACACTGAATAAAGGCTTGCACAATGCTGATCCTTTGTTCAAATGAAGGCTGCTTTGAAACAGTTGGGAAAACATTTGTACTGCATCAAATTGTTACTAGGGATTCCACCATGGCTTCCTTCAAAACCTTACACCCTAGCTCAGATATTTTTTCTTTGTATCCTTCACTGGTTCAGACAGAAATTCTTCTATAAGTTTCCCTCTAGCTCTTTAAAAAACTCCACAAACAAATTGAATCATTTGTTAACACAAAAGCGGCTATTGCAAGTCACCGAAAGTTCGTTAAAGTAACCGTTATCGTTTTTTTTATCTCCATTTACGAGATTTTAGCCCGATTTTTATTATGGGTTTACTTTCATTCCGAAGGAAGAATTTACATTTTGTACGGGATTTGATTCCAGATTCTTGGAGTGAGTGATTACGAAATCAATTTCTAGTGTTTCAACTACGAAACCTGTGATGAAAGGGGTTTCTTCAGAAAATCATGTAATCAAGATCAACCCTTTCATTTTTATATTAGATTGAAGGGAAGTTGACAGTTTTAAGTTTCCAATAGCTTGGAAATCCAATAAGGCAGTCCTACCCGAGCAGAAGAAAATAACAAGTGAATAACTTATCAAGGTATTTATCTTAAATACTACCATACTTTGATATGCCCTCCATTAGGTGGTAATAAGAGGCAAAATAACAAAAATGAATAACCAAATTTTGTATAAATAACACCTAGAAAATAACAAGTCTTCTTATTTTAATCATGAATGCATACCTAAAGTGCTGTATTTGTTATTCCACAGTTATTGAATGACACATCAATAACATTTCTTGTTATTAAATGCTTTATTTGTTCGATGACGTCATGATGTAATAGCAAATCTTGTTCTTCGGTTATTTTCACTGCTAAACCAACAAATAAAGGGCGAACACGATGAAATTGCCACACAGAAAATATTGTATAACTTTTGATTGCGTTCGTCAAAATAGCTAATTTTTTGACCATGAATAGTATATTATGTGTAGCTAATACCATAAAATTTTCATTAAAATCGGTTGAGTATTGGCGCATATGTTGTCGATATCATAAAATGAGATTTTAGAAAACTTGTACACCTATTTCAAAAAATTACTTAGGCTATAACTTTTTTGTTACCTCATCAAAACGTTTGAAAATTTCACTCGATATTCTTAATATAGTATCAATTAAGTGGTAAAAATTTGATCGAAATCGGTTCAGTACTTTTTCTAGTAAACATCCAAAACTCAAATCGCTTCAAGGTAAATTTTAGGTACTTTTTGACCATTTTCAGTTCCGCGTGCACTATTTTGACTGTAGAACTGGTAACACTGTCCCGATTTTTATAAAACTTTGACAGTGTAAAATTGTTGTGTTAAACTGTTTACAGTGAAAATTTCAGCCATTTTTGTTGAATACTTTCAAAGTAAGAGCAGTTTGAATTTCACTATACCAAAAACCACATCTGCTTATTGTGACATAGTGCGACATATATGGCTATAACTTTTTAACGGTATGATCAAATTGAATGAAATTTTGACAAACTACTTCTACATACATACTTTACGCACAAAAAAATTTTCATTGAAATCGGTTCAGTATTTTTGGCGCCAGCGTTGAAACGGCAAAAAAGTGATATTTTCCAAAATGTTTGTTTGTACAAGATTCTCAAGTGGCAATTTCCTTGTTTCAACGATATCTCCGCCATTACTCAACCGATTTTAATGAAAATTTTATGGTATTAGCTACACATAATATACTATTCATGGTAAAAAAATTAGCTATTTTGGCGAACGTAATCAAAAGTTATACAATATTTTCTGTGTGGCAATTTCATCGTGTTCGCCCTTTACTACATCAACACCAAACTCTGTTCAAATACCTCCAACTGTTATTGTGATGTTCTCATAACATTTCGTAGAATAACGCAGCAATAACAATTTTAGGTATTTATCTATTTATTTATTTATTTATTTATTTATTTCGTCAACCGTTTGTAGACTACATACATACATAATTTGTTCTATATTCTATTGTATCGTACAGAGTTGAAATATTGTTTTAATATTAGAACACATGTTGCTCTTCGCATGGTATTGGTAAGGTATGCTCTTCTGCTCGGGTAAAAGGATGCACGTATTACATCGTATAAAAAGAACTATTTTAAGTTACTATCACATTAATGTTTGGGGGAGCGAACACTTTCATCGCATACCCGATCAGAAAGGCATAACAAAATTATAACCGATAAAGTTATTTATTTCAAAGATTTTTCATAACAGAATGAGTTATAAAATTCGCCGGTTAGGTGTTAAAATGACAAAAATTATAACTAACATTGCTCTAGTTATAACATAATTATAACAGGTCTTGATACAATTATAACAAGCTTATAACAAAATAAAATATAAAAAATCAATCAAATTATATCACATGTTGTTATAAAGCAGTTATAAATATATTGGGTAAAAATTAAGTAGTGTAAAAATTAACTCATTTTTGGGTAATCAATTTTTAGAGTGAAATGCTATTTTTAGTAAAAAGGTACTGGCATCAAAAAACTTCTCCACATAGTATACATAAAACCCAGGGATTCGAACCTACGACGGCTAGAATCCCGATCAGAAAGGCATAACAAAAACATAACATAATTATATCAACGGTTGATATTTATTTATATTTAGATATATTTGTTGGAATCGGTACGAAAACTAGTTTGTATTGTTTCAAGGTTCTAACATAGTCAGTTACAATAAATGAATATGTGATTTGATCATCATTACATCAACATTATAACAAACTCAGTAATAATTTTTAAAATGCAATGTGTAACTAATCCATATTTTTTGGTAGTATTTAGTGCGTAAATTAACCGCTGTATGGCGCCATTGTGTTTAGAAAATACACTATTGTTGATATCCTTTATTATATGAACTACCAAAAAAGCTCATGTCTTCATCAATTTTTTTACAGAAGGCTTATGACTTTTGAAGGTGGAAAATGAGGTAAGCAACTCCACCATTACGTGATGATATTGGGTAGTTTTAAATGTTTCTTAGCATGATCCAGATCACCTGCACAGTTCGTATGTTCAGCAAAGTTGTTCATAATTCTTGAAATTCACGAATGGTGTAAAATTGTATGCAAAATTTCACTACTACGAGCTGTTTGATATGATAAATCTCATTATTCTGCTGTCCTACACGCAGAAAAATAAATTGTAAACACAATTAAATTCTAGTTCAAATCAACCGATTTTTCAGTTTACTATAGCGACAAACTGATTTCTAGTTTAAACTGAACTGTTCTATTGTTTGATAATACAAATATTTTCATTTGTCGAAATTTTTTGACAGTTTGTTAAAACAAATAGAGATATGGTATTTTTAACATGAAATAATGGATTGATTCAAACGACTGCACTTTTGCCACTAACAAACCCGAAATGTGATTGTGTTAGTGACGGCAGCAACTGCGGCAGCTCGGAAATCTATTTTTAGACCGTCGGTAAGCGGATGGGGAGGAGAACGACTAAAAAAAGACAAAAAAGGCGAAACCGATCAACTTTTTGTGGATGCTGTCATGAGTACCGGCGCGTTATCCATCACGGCCGAAGCTGCACTTGGAAGTTGGCGTGGTGGATTTGCTGCACCTTCTTCGTTCTGGCGATGTGGGGGTAAGCATTTTATAGATGTGTGAGTGCTTTCGGACCATGTTTATGGTTTTAATTTTGTTGAAACAAATGAAATTATTGTGAAACGATGGTAATCGGTTGTTTTTATCGACAAACTCTAAATGTAAACAATTAAATATAACTTTGGAATAAATAAATTCTCAGTTTGAAAATGAACCATGCGTTTTATTGTTTTAAACAAGCGCCATTTTTCTGCGTGTAGGAAGTTCGGATCATCACTTATCAGCGAAGTTGTCGAGAAGTTCTAGGCTCGTAATTGGAAAATGTGGTATGTAATTGAACTGCGGCGTTTGCATTTGTTTACAGGATTTTGTACATGTCTTACAGGTTGAATGTTTATTATGGATGGCCACGGAGTACTTTCAAGGAATATTTCTAGAGATATTAAAAGTATTGCTCTTGTTGGTCTTCTAGGGAGCTCACTAGAAGTTCTTCCAGAGATCTCTCCGTGAGTTTTCTCAACGATTTTTATGTGAATTCTTACTGACGATCGTCCAGTCAAATATTCAAATAATTCTCCAAAAGTTCTTAAAGAGATTTGCCCTAGAGTTCCTCTAGAAATTGTGGTTGGAGAATTCTTCAGCTACATCTTCAAGGATTTCTTAAGAAAGGCTTCCGATGATTCCTACAAAAAATTACTCTAAAGATTCCTATGGTAATTCCTCCAAGGAATTCCTCTAGAGATTTTTTTCCAATAATTTTCAAAGGTTTCCTCCAGGAATTTCTGCAAAAAATCCATAAGAAATTCCTCCACGTATTCTTCCGGGTAATCCTCTAAGGAATTCTTCAACAATTCCTCCATGACTTTTTCCATGACCTCCTCTTTGAATTCTTCCAAGAACTTTGCCCCAAGGATTTGTTGGAAGATTAGTTCATATACATGTTGAGATCCATAGTAAACCACTCCTATGAACCATCATCTCTGATCATAGAACACGAAAACACATTCCAATTCACCAATTATATTTCATCGACCAGATTACGTCACCTTTGATCTGTCGGAGCTCTCAACTTAAACTACCAATTGAGTACAGTATTCAGATCATTCGTGATAGGGATTTCCCGCAAGGTTTAACTTAAGTTTAAAATCCAACATACATTTCGTCCCTTGAGAATTTCTTCAGAGAATCCAAAAGGAAGATTCTTTAAGACATTCTTAGCAAATTGCTTCAGCCTATGTGTTCCCGAAGGGAAACCAAAATTTCTAGTGCAGCTTAGATTTTGTAGCAACGCTTAAAACTTCATTTTATTTAATCATTCAATTAACATTCTTAATCTATTCTAGTACAAATACTCACAAGAAGTGGTTTCCAATTCTATCTTGGGATGATAATGGGTGCAGTTACCCTAACTTGATTGAGTGTGAATCTGTAGTACGGTAGATAGTAAATGATAGAAATCCTACATTATAGAGATCTGCGGAGGCGGCCATTGTGAGCCAATCGTGCAGAGAGAACTGTCAAAGTGTGAGCTAAATGAACATGCTTATCGTTCGTAGGAAGGCGTCATTTGAACGGTATTGCAATCGGAACTAAATAAATTAAAATTATTTATTTTTAATATCGAGAAATTGGTGGCATATGTATGTTTAGTAAAAAGATAAAAAAAATATTAATTCTGCTTTCAAAAGCTCATGCTTATGACGACACTTTTGTTGCTGCACTTGTCGAAAAAACTTCCATTGCTGCTTCTTGCTTCACTTCCGCCGATATGATTAGCGTAACACTTTTGCTATAAATTTCAGATTTCTTCGATTGCTCCGCTATTTCAACAAAAATTCAACCATAATTAGAAAATGTAAACAAAACAACTTGAATCACAACGAAGTCACACACAAAGTTTGAACATCTAGGTTTGTAGCAAGTGTTGGCAGCTGTTGTAAACAAAACAAACAGCGTTGCCGAATCGACGTATGTAACTTCCGCTCATCTCTATGTAGAGGATTTCTAGTAAATGATAAATAAACACTCAAACCGTTTCTGCTACTATCTAGGTGTAATTATTTACAGCGAATGTCGCCGGAATGTGGACACCTTTCCTATTCCTATTACCGGTGATTCCCAGGTATCTATCACGGATCGGATTGGCCACAGCTACGAAATAATCTTGGTAAGTATTCACACAAACATTTCACGGTGAAAAGTCCCACAAAAATGACCACGTGGTTTATGGACAGCCCCTCACCGCTCGATCGCTTGCGATGCGAATGTGGACGAATGTTTAATTTCCATGTGTGGCTTCCCACCGTTCGCCGGTGTTTGCTGTCGTCGCTGACAAACAAACACACAAACTAAAGCGACAACCGTTCGCTGCTGCGAATGTGGAAGAAGATGAAAAGTGGAAATCAGGAACCCTGCTCTAGAGGAATTCCTTGGAGGAATTACCGTAGGAATCTTTAGAGTATTTTTTTGTAGGAATCTTCGGAAGCCTTTCTTAAGAAATCCTTGGAGAAGTAGCTGAAGAATTCTCCAACCACAATTTCTAAAGGAACTCTAGGGGAAATCTCTTTAAGAACTTTTGGAGAATTATTTGAATATTTGACTGGACGATCGTCAGTAAGAATTTACGTAGGAATCGTTGAGAAAACTCTCGGAGAGATCTCTGGAAGAACTTCTAGTGAGCTCCCTAGAAGACCAACAAGAGCAATACTTTTAATATCTCTAGAAATATTCCCTGAAAGTACTCCGTGGCCAAACATAATAAACATTCAACCTGTAAGACATGTACAAAATCCTGGAAACAAATGCAAACGCCGCAGTTCAATTACATACAACATTTTCCAATTGAGAGCCTAGAACTTCTCGACAACTTCGCTGATGAGTCATGATCCGAACTTCCTAGGACAGCAGAATAATGAGATTTATTATATCAAACAGCTCGTAGTAGTGAAATTTTGCATACAATTTTACACCATTCGTGAATTTTAAGAATTATGAACAACTTTGCTGAACATACGAACTGTGCAGGTGATCTGTATCATGATAAGAAACATTTAACATTACCCAATATCATCACGTAATGGTGGAGTTGCTTACCTCATTTTCCACCTTCCAAAGTCATAAGCTTTCTGTAACTGCAAATTTGATGAAGACATGAGCTTTTTTGGTAGTTCATATAATAAAGGATATCAACAATTGTGTATTTTCTAAACACAATGGCGCCATACAGCGGTTAATTTACGCACTAAATACTAACAAAAAATATTGATTAGTTACACATTGCATTTTAAAAATTATTACAGAGTTTGTTATAATGTTGATGTAATGATGATCAAATCACATATTCATTTATTGTAACTGACTATGTTAGAACCTTGAAACAATACAAACTAGTTTTCGTACCGATTCCAACAAATATATCTAAATATAACAAACCCTGATATAAAAATCAACCGTTGATATAATTATGTTATGTTTTTGTTATGCCTTTCTGATCGGGTATGATGTTATTTATTAGTCAAATGCGATGTGTCTTGGTGAAGTCGTAAAAGAATACAAATGAACTTTTGTAAGACGTGACTACTGTAGTTTATTGATATTCTAATGTTCTGTGCGAGAAAACTCACAAAACTTCAAGAAAAGTTGTAAAATTATGTGCTGCGCTGGTTTCATAACTTGGTACATTATTCTATTATATCAATTTAAGTCTAATAGGTGTATGAATAAAATGATATAAAGTTATTAATTATTGTTAAACTATTCATACAAGCTTGCATAAGCGAGAATCGGTCGTGTTGACATAATGCGATTTAGTATGTGATAGGTAACTATGAAAGAGCTGCTGTTTTACTGTGGATGCAGTGCCAAAAAGCTACAAGAACAATCATCATTATGAGTACCAAGTCATAATTTTTGTTGTGTTGTGTTATGTGTAAGGTGTGGTTTGTTAGTCCAAGGGCATTAGCTCAATACTGAAGGGGCAAGAATTGATTTTTTTCGTATATTTACAAGTCGCATAAGATGCTGGATTGCATCGCAATAGTGCGCACCCTGAATCGTATAACATTATTGTGGCCCTGACAACATATGTACGTGTACGTATATCGCCTCCTGTTTTGTACGCATTAGGCACTTTTGCTGCATATTATGTGATGAAACTTTACCGTATAAAAGTATGACTAATCATCATTATAAACTTTTATTATACGTGCAAGTTGGTTATCTGGGAAGTGCACGGATCAAGCATGCGAATGCTACCTTTGCAAGGTTAAGAAATGTAGAGCTAGATCACCCGACGTACAAAAATAGGAATGTTCAACTGAAACGAGGAAATATTTCTTACTCAGCGCTAGTAAAACCTGGTGTGTATCAGTATAGAACACTTAATTGTTACAGGTTTTTATCAAGACAAGTCTTAGGCGATCAATGTTTTAATTTCGCATTCCAATTCTTACGCTGAATGTTACCTACCAAGACAATGCTAACGAAAAGTCTAGAAACTTCCTTTAGAAGCCCCTTATACAAACTACCCTAGCAACGCCAATGGCAGTAAGTGACGACCGGCGAGAACACGGCTGTCCAAGGGATGGTGTGTGCACAGCGAGCACGTGGGGAAGGTGGGTGGCAGCAAAAACCCAATTCTGCAGCTGCCGGCAACCACACAGCTCAGTACCTAGTGAGTGGGATGGGTGTGGCTGGGAGACGACCGACGACGGTGCCGGCAAAAAGACATGAGAAGCAAACCTATTCCGGCCAAAACGCCAATAAGCCTAGTCAGTCCCGGGAGGAAGCCCGTCGTCAGTCGGTTCGGGAAAATTCTGCAGTGTTTATTTTATTCGCCAGGAGAGAACTAGCTGCTACCTATTGGATTCCGATTTGGAGTGCTCGGATAAGCGAGCACATTGTATGGATATGGATTGGCATGCACCAGAACCAGAAGTAAGGTTAGGTTCCATCATCGGTAGGTACATATGTGTGCTGCAGCAGTCCCAGTTACGGAATTACGTTTCAGTTTTGGGGTCTTGTATCCAATTCATTCAAGGTGAGCTCGAAATTGGAAATAAGGTTACAGCCATGTGCTCCATAGCCCGCACCACCACCGTAGGGCGATAAGTAGAGAAAAGCACTGAGGGAATTCAGGAGCCCCCGGTCGGGTGGCCATGGATTATTTTGGAATGACGTATGCATGCCTGGTGAACCGAACCAACCTTCTCATATGTACTGTATATCCTCGTGAGCAAGCAAGCAACCAACCAGCCAAGGCATACATAGGGACAGGGAGTTCCAGTGAGCCCATTTGCGCCACCACGGGTTTTTCGGCTTCCCATTCGTCGACACGGGATTGCGTGCCACCGCAAACAACCGTGGGAATTGGCTGTCTTCTGAGTGCGCGGAATTAATTTTTGGACTTTAGTGTGGATTGGTCTGACTATGATGATGGTGGCATGATTGTGCCTCTGCTGGGTGGGTGTCATATCCGTTTCATTCAAAGGATTAACATCAAGATGAAGATGTTTGTTGGACTGGTGATTGTGCCAGTGGCGATGAAGGTTTGGTGATAACAAACGTAGAATTTGAGTGAAGGATAACAAAATAGTTGCGGTGTTGGATTTTAATGAAGTAATTTAATTTTAATTTATATTGTCAAAATTTAACCTATCTGTAACTTTTGTATCAATAGTTATCATTGAACTTTTTTAATGGTTTTTAAAAATTTAAATGTTTTGTAGTTCGTCACAGAAAAATGAAAACAATTGGTTGAGAAATAGCTGAGATATGGTAATCTGAAGTTGACTAGTTTTTATGGGAAAATGGCTTTGGTGCATTTTTTTGTCCGATACTATAAAAAATATGCTACGAGGGAGGGGGAGTAAAAAACCGTCCGAAAATGCTACGTCATGTATGGACGCTCCCTTATCGATATTATTTTCGGAAATTCCTTTGGATACTTATTCGGAAACTACTTCTAGGCGTCCCTAGTCAATTCCTTCGGGATTCCCTTGAGTAAATTTTATATCAATTTCTTAGGAAAGTCCTTTCATTATTCCTTTTTTTATCTGTATAAACAAGATTTTTAACCCTAGGCTAGTTCATCTCGGAACCCACGCTTTACTTCCCTTCCGAAGGAAGAACTCACATTTTGCGGGTTTGTCGGGAGTGGGATTCGATCCCAGGTCCTCGGCGTGATAGTCAAGTGTTCTAACCATCACACCAGGTCTGCTCCACAAAAGTCATTATTTCTTCAATGTGCTTTCAGCTATTTCTATGCAAACGTTTCTAGAAATCGACTTGTGATTTTTTTTGGGATATTCTTTGGGAACTTCTCTGGCAATCAACCTAATTTCTTAAAATTCCTGAGGTAATTTTTTGATATTTTTTTCTATTCCGGTGTAAATTTTCAATTCGCTATTAGCAAGATACTACATAATAGAACTTCAAAAGCAAATTCTTTAGGAAATACCAAAGGAACTTTCTGAGAAAATATCGGGAAAAATTTTGAAAATAATGTCACAGAAATTCACAAACGAATTGTCTAAGTAATTTTTAAAGTACCTGCAGAATGAATTCCGAAAAGAACTATCGAAAGAAGTACAAAAGTAATTGTCAGGTATAGTCATTTTTTCACAAAATTGGCCATAACTTAGGAACGAAAATAAGGGCATTCCGAAATTTTCAGCTTAAAGATTATGAAATTGCCTTCCCTAAAATATTTTTTTTGAAAATTTTTCGTCAGTTCGGACATATTTTTTTTGGATTTTCTTTATGAATTTTCTCAATAATATAACATTTTGTGGGAAACTTTTTTCAGTTCATATTTTTTAAAATTTTTGATTTTGAGAAATTTTACTTTTATTTTCTTAAAAAAAACTATGATTTTACAATGCTTCGTTCTTGAGTTATGGTTTTTCAAAATAAGTTGTGTCAGGTGAAATCAAACAATTTCCACCTAAGTTTTCCGGAAAAATAGGAAGCCCTGAATTTTCTCAATTTTTTTTCTATTCATATATCCGTGAGCCCTGCCTGTGGAAAAGGTTCAAACCGTTGCCGGTTGAGCTTTAAAAAAAATGCTGAAGGAAATCCCGTAGGAGTTTCCTGATAAATTGCCAAAGCAATTGCCTAAAGATAGCCATGGTTATCTTCGAAAATAATAACCAAAATCAATTTAAAATATTATTGCCGAGCAATTAAAAAAAAAAAAAATACCGGTCCAAATTCCGTAGGATTTGCCGAACTAGTTTCCAAAAAAAAATCAAGAAAACCCCCAAAAAGCAGTCTTATAGGAATTGTTGGATCAAATTCCCTTCAAGAGATTGAGGAGGAGGTTGGCCGGTTGAAAAACAACAAAGCCGCTGGAGCAGATCAACTACCAAGCAAGCTTCTAAAATACGGTGGAGAAGCACTGGTGAGAGCACTACACTGGGTCATTACCAAGATTTGGGAGGAGGAAGTATTACCGGAGGAATGGATGGAAGGTATCGTGTGTCCCATCTACAAAAAGGGCGACAAGTTGGATTGCGGGAACTACCGCGCGACCACACTACTGAGCGCTGCCTACAAGATACTCTCTCAAATTTTATGCCGCCGTCTATCACCGATTGCTAGAGAGTTCGTGGGGCAATATAAAAAGACACTACACCGTCTTCAGCCAGAGGCTGCACAGACTGAACATTACACTAACACGAGACAACGGACAACACACATAACACCCAGTGGCCCAATGGAGAATTTTCCGTTTGACGAAAAGTTTTCCCCGACTGGAGCGGGAATCGAACCCGCACTCCGAGGCTTACGAAACGCTTAGACGAATGGCGCCGCTAACCGCACGGCCACGAAGCCCACATATCAGGCTGGATTTATGGGTGAACGCGCTACAACGGACCAGATGTTCGCCATCCGCCAGGTGTTGCAGAAATGCCGCGAATACAACGTGCCCACACATCACTTGTTCATCGATTTCAAATCGGCGTATGATACAATCGATCGAGAACAGCTATGGCAGATTATGCACGAATACGGATTCCCGGATAAACTGATACGGTTGATCAAGGCGACGATGGATCGAGTGATGTGCGTAGTTCGAGTATCAGGGACACTCTCGAGTCCCTTCGAATCTCGCAGAGGGTTACGGCAAGGTGATGGTCTTTCGTGCTTGCTGTTCAACATTGCTTTAGAGGGTGTAATTAGGAGAGCGGGGATAAACACGAGTGGGACGATTTTCACGAAGTCCGTTCAGCTGCTTGGTTTCGCTGATGATATTGATATTATTGCTCGTAAATTTGAGACAATGGCGGAAACGTACATCCGACTAAAGAGTGAAGCCAGGCGAATCGGATTAGTCATTAATGTGTCGAAGACAAAGTACATGATGGCAAAGGGCTCCAGGGAGGAATCACCGCGCCCGCCACCCCGAATTCATATCGACGGTGATGAAATCGAGGCGGTTGAAGAATTCGTGTACTTGGGCTCACTGGTGACCGACGACAACGACACCAGCAGAGAAATTCAGAGGCGCTTTGTGGCAGGAAATCGTGCCTACTTTGGACTCCGCAGAACTCTACGATCGAATAAAGTTCGCCGTAACAAGAAGTTAACCATCTACAAAACGTTGATTAGACCAGTCGTCCTCTATGGGCACGAAACATGGACCCTACGTGCAGAGGACCAACGCGCCCTTGGAGTTTTCGAACGGAAGGTGTTGCGTACCATCTACGGCGGAGTGCAGATGGAAGACGGGACTTGGAGAAGGCGAATGAACCACGAGCTGCATCAGCTGCTGGGAGAACCAACCATCGTCCATACCGCGAAAATCGGGAGGCTACGGTGGGCGGGTCACGTCATCAGGATGTCGGATAGCAACCCGACTAAAATGGTTCTCGAGAGTCATCTGACGGGTACAAGAAGACGTGGAGCGCAGCGAGCTAGGTGGGTCGACCAAGTGGAGGACGATCTGCGGACCCTACGCAGAGTGCGGAGCTGGAGACAAACAGCCATGGACCGAGTGGAATGGAGACGGCTACTATGTACAGCAGAGGCCACTCCGACCTTAGCCTGACCAATAAGGTAGGTAAGGATCAAATTCAATAAAAATTGCAGAAAGTATTCCCAAAATATTCACCGGAGAAATTCCACCAAATTTTAGAGATTTTCACAGGGTTACTCACGGGAAATTCGCAAAATCAATTTTCACAGAAATGACGAATGAAATACTCAATAAGTTTCCATGGGAAATCGCAAAAAAGTTTCCAGAAGAGTGTTGTAATAATTTCCAAAATAATTACCAAGGTATTATCTAAATCAATTGTCAAAAAAAAAAAAAAAAACGGGGAGAAGTTGCAGACGAAAGTTTTGAAGAAATATCCGCTGAAAATAATTTTGAAGAAGTTCACAAAGCCATTGCTGAAGAATTGTCGAGAATTGATTAAAGGAGTTTCTAAAGGGATTGCTTAACCGCTGCAGAAATTCTCAAAGAAACTTTCAACGAAGTTCCTAAAAAATATCCTGAGAAATTTTACCAAATGAATTTTCGACACATTAACTGAGACAGATATCAGAAGAAAATTTTCTAAAAATAGTTCAGACAGAATTCAGAAAACGATATTAATTAGGTAATTCCTAAAATAATTTTCAGAATAATTACCGATTGGACTTAAGAAGACATTTTCAAAAAAAATCCGTAATAAATTACTGCGCAGATTCCCTTAGTTTTTACTCCAAATCCAAAAGATATTTCCGAAGAAACTACTGAGAACGTTGCAATTTCCACTAGGCTTGGTTTGCCCAAGCAAAAATCGAGAAATTGACATTTGTAGGGTGCTACGGTCACACTATCATAACCGGTCGACAGAGGACCGACCCGTCGTCGATAGTCCGACGGCACACTACTTGCCATACCGATAATCATCGGATAGACAGTACCCGCAGCTCACGAAAATTTTCGAAAATAATTCCTCTCCCGCTCTGACATTCATGCTCATTATTGCACACACAGACGTATAGATGTTTATCTAAATAATTCCATCCGAAGGAGATTTGGATCGAGTTCAGTTCTCAGGGGTCGGAGATGGTCAAGTGGCTCCATAGCTTGGAGGAAAGAAGCGCCTGTCTAACGAATTGGGAGTCGTTGGTTCAATTCCCACCGGAGCACGTGGATTTTTTTTTTCATAATTCAAATCTCAACTTGAACATCAAACAGGTGTTTCTGTTGTGTGCATGAATGTCAGAGCAATTGGGGAATTCTTTGTGAGTTGCTTGTGGGAATCTTCTTGGAGTTTCTTCTGGAAACCCTTCCTTGAGCTCCTTCTGGTAACTTTCCTATAGTTTGTTCTGAGAAGCCTTCATTGTTTTCTTCTGGAAATCCTTCAAGAGTTCCTGAAAAACTTAAATTTCTGCATTAATATACACAAGAAAGTCCCGGAAAAATCCAAGTCTAAACTTCTGTAGGAATCTTTGAGGGGGTTTCTAAAGGATTTCCTGAAGAAATGTCCAGATGGAATCTTTAAAACAATCTTCAGAAATCCACGGAAGACATGCGCGTAGCAATTGCTGGAGGAATCTTCGGAAGGAGCAATTGAATCTAGAAAGTAGTTGAAGTGAAATTGTTCTTACTAGAGATGGGAAATGTCAGGGGATTTCATGGAAAAAATGTCACGACATTTTCTAGTTTCCAACATTACCTGTGCGAAGTTCATTCATTGAACAATCTATAATGCTGGTTAGCTATGGAAGACAATTTTACTGATGTCATCGAAAAACATTTGTTACTAGGGGCAGTAGTACAATTAACATACAACAAAATTTCTTTTCCATGATATTTTTCATCCCTGGCTCATACAAGTATTTTTTTAGTTTCCGAAAACTCGAGTTCGGCTTTCATCAATAATAGGATCAATGTCTTGTTTTGTTACCAAATAGATTTTTTTTCATTTTGTGACAAGTGTCCCAGGTATATTAACGAATCATACTAGCCCTACCAAAATTAAAGGATTTATCACTTAGGGTGGCCCCAGTCAACCAGTGATCGTATAAGATGTTGTATAAGATGCTAAAGTGGAGGCGATATGCGTACATTTTACATGCGCCTAAATGGAGGCATGCACGCATATGGCCTCCACTTTATCATCTTATGCAACATCTTATACGACTAGCGGTTGTCTGGGGCCCACACTTGAATGAAAAACAAAAATTTTGAAAAATGCCAAGTCCTACCTCCTGAATCAGTTGTTTGGACTCCCAGAATCTACGTTCAAAATTGTTGCGCACAACTTGCAGTTTGGAGCGGACCTGGTGTGATGGTTAGAACACTTGACTATCACGCCGAGGACCTGGGATCGAATCCCACTCCCGACAAACTCGCAAAATGTCAGTTCTTCCTTCGGAAGGGAAGTAAAGCGTGGGTTCCGAGATGAACTAGCCTAGGGCTAAAAATCTCGTTAATACAGATAAAAAAAAAAAAAAAAAACTTGCAGTTTATATGGGAAAACTACCCCAAATGTATGCAGAAATCTTAAGTTTCCGATTTTTACCGCTAGGTGGCGCTGTAAGCGTTCAATAACTAAACACTGTGGTTTAGTTGTAGGTGATCTGACGTTTGTTAAAAATGTTATAACCTAGGCAAAGTGAGGTGAAGCATTGGGATTTCATTATTGATGTCACTGGAAAAACAAAAATAATGTTTTGCTTCATTTTAACTTTTTTAACAGGCGTCGGATCACTTTGCGGTCTTCTACAAAGTTGTTTGGCATATAGTTAGCTACAATAATACCAAAGGTTTTGTTGAGCGGACCTGGTGTGATGGTTAGAACACTTGACTATCACGCTGAGCACCTGGGATCAAATCCCACTGCCGACAAACTCACAAAATGTGGGTTCTTGCTTCGGAAGGGAAGTAAAGCGTGGGTCCCGAGATGAACTAGCCTAGGGCTAAAAATCACGTTAATACAGATAAAAAAAAACAGAGGTTTTATTAATTGAACGCTTGCAGTTCCACCTAGCGGCAGAAACCTAAAACTTAAGATTTCTGCATACATTTGGCCATACATACAGTTTTTCCATACAAATTTCAAGCTCTTTGAGCACCCTCTTAGACTTAATCAATTTTGATCCAATTTTGAATGTTGCTTCTGAGAGTCAAAAACAACTAATTTAGGAGGTAAGACTTGGCATTTTTCAAAATTTTAGTTTTTCATACAAGTGTGGGCCACCTTTCAGTGTTTAAGCTGGCAAACAATTGGTTTAACACTGCTTTAAAACTATGATAAAACCAATAAATTAAAGGATGTGTCTAGTATTCTTTTAGGAAATGCTTCAAGGACTCGCTTGTATCGGCAAAAAAATCTCTAGAAATTTTTTCTGATATTTCTGCAGGCGTTCATTCTGGAATTCCTCCATGACTTCATTCTTCGTTACCTCCAAGAACTTGCATCCCGAGCAGAAGGGCATACCTTACAAATACTATGCGAAGACCAAGATGTGCTCTAATACCTAAAATTGTTATTGCTGCGTTATTCTACGAAATGTTATGAGAACATCACAATAACTGTTGGAGGTATTTGAGCAGAGTCTGGTATTGATGTGGTATTTGTTGGTTTAGCAGTGAAAATAACCGAAGAACAAGATTTGCTATTACATCATGACGTCATCGAACAAATGAAACATTTAATAACAAGAAATGATATTAGTTTGTTATTCAATAACTTTGGGATAACAAATACAGCACTTGAAATATTAGGTATGCATTTGTTATTGAAATAATAAAACTTGTTATTTTTTAGGTGTTATTTATACCAAATTTTGGTATTCGTTTTTGTTATTTTGCCTCTTATTACCACCTAAGAAAAGGCATATCAAGGTATGGTAGTATTCAAGATAAATACCTTGATATATTATTCACTTGTTATTTTCTTCTGCTCGGGATAGGATATCCTCCAGAATCGAATTTCCTACTGAGTTTCTTCCTAGAGTTCCTTCTGGGAAACCTCCAGGAGTTGTTTTTGGAAATCTCTAAGGGTTCCTGCTGGGCATTTTCTAGGAATTCCTTCAAAAAATCCTCCTAAAATTCTCCATGGGTGCTCTCCAGGAGTTATTTTTTTCTGAAAACATTCCAGAAGTTCCTGGAATCCCTGGAAACGTTCCAGAAGTTCCTGGAATCCCTCATGGAAATCCAACATCAGCTCTTCCACGAGTTCTTATTGGCACTCCTTCAGGATTTCTTTTTTCATGTACCTATCTTGCAAGACTTACTTCTGGAAATCACCCTGGAGTTTATATTTGAAATCTTTTAAATGTTTCTTCTGACAATCCTTAAGAAGTCTCTTGAGTTTCATCTGGGAATCTTCCTAAAGTTTCTTCTGATAACCCTGCAGGAATTTTATCTGCGATTCCTTCAAGTGTTTTTGGAGAAGTCCTTCGATCAAATTTCTGCATTAAGCAATCACTATAAGGATTTATAGGAGAAATTCTAGACTACACTTCTGTAAGAGTCACTGAAGTCCTCTGAAAGATTTAGTGAAGAAATATCCAGATGGAATTCAGAAAGAAATAATTTTGGAATCTACTCAAAGCATTGTGGAAGAATCATAGATGAAGGATTCTCCGGAATCAGCATTGGAAATGAAGTTGCTCTAGTATAAAAAGCTATAAGGAATCGAAAGAACAACAATCGAAAGAATATGGCTTGACCATCCGGGGTAATTGTTCTAGGTCCCCTGATAATGGAGTGTGATTTCGAACAAAGTCTGGCTTATTCCTAAGAATTTCTTTTCTATATTTTGTAGCAACAGTTCCAGGTATATCAAAGAATCATCCTTGCCCTGGCAATCACCTTTAGGATGCTAAATCTCCATAAGATATTTTAGCCAGTATTTGTGAAGACATAGACTAGTGAGAAAGTCTGTTTCAATTCACGCACGTCTTCAATTGACAGTCAAAAGTACTCTGCAGCACAAGGAACGAATCGCTCCGTCCGTACAGACCTTTGAACCCCGCATGCAACAATAACAACAGCACAGCGCAAAGTTCCAGTTGACGTAACCATAATCCGAGTCACCCGAGTCCACACCACGGTCGGTCTCGCAAACTGGCTGGCTACAGATAGCCCCCGCCGTCGCAGTCACAAAAAGAAAAAAAAAATAGGGTCATCACATTGTGGAAATAAACTGCTGAAACACCACAACAACAACCGTGCCGCGCGCGCGGGTTACAAAAGGTACCGATGACTTCGTTCGTATCCGGAGCTCTTTGGTTGGACCCAAAGTACTCTCTCTTCTTGGCGTAACGTCCTCATTGGGACAAAGCCTGCTTCTCAGCTTAGTGTTCTATGAGCACTTCCACAGTTATTAACTGAGAGCTTCCTCTGCCAATGACCATTTTGCATGCGTATATCGTGTGGCAGGCACGAAGATACTCTATGCCCAAGGAAGTCAAGGAAATTTCCTTTACGAAAAGATCCTGGACCGACCGGGAATCGAACCCGTCACCCTCAGCATGGTCATGCTGAATACCCGTGCGTTTACCGCCTCGGCTATATGGACCCAAAGTAGCAAAGGTGGAAGAAACCTCAGGATCGGTTGGGGATGGCGAGGAAAGGTGAACGTGGGGCGTATTACGATATCTATGAGGGAGGGTAAGGGTAAATGTGATTCCTCGGTGAACAACCGATATCGAAATTGATGCGCCATTGTAGTTGTTTGCTCTGGAGTCTTCAACTACTGAACAGCAACCTCACACTCATATTTCATACCGATTTCCCCTCTACATATCTGGATTAAGCACGGCGACCGGACCGGCGCGCATCGAAATCAATCCCACAGCAGCCGCAGTAGCATCTTCTTCAGCAGCAGTCACAGTCGGAGAACTGGTTGGGGCCGACTTTCAGCTGAATGAAGCGAAAGTGAGATTTTTTTGCTGTTTCGTTCGATTTCTTGCAGTTCGCTTCTTTGTGGATAAATCGTTTTGGGTCGAACGCGAAGCAAAACTTGCTGTTGCTGCAACAATAAAAGCTCAGCATTCAAGCAAGACGTGGGGGCTCACATGCTTACCTGGGGTATCTCTACTGTGGTAGTACCAAATCCACTATAGAGAGCGAGAGGGAGATCCCATACGCCAGATAGAAATCGAAAGAATGGGGATCGCCAAATAACGGCTAAGCGTAAGCACTTAGCAAGCTAGCTAACGGATCACCACCGAGAGTGAAATTAGAATGAATGTGTGTTGGCCGGTTGGTGTGGAGCTGTGTGGAGGTGTGTCGCAACAGGTTTATGAAGACGTAGACGGTAACGCCTTGCGGCGGGAAGTTATGTTGGGGAACCCAAAGTGAAACTGAAACATGTGATTTATGAGGGGTCGACGCTATGAGTCATAGTTGAAGTCTGTCATAATGTGTCCGTGAAGAAGGATAGATTTGGATATGTACTGGTTGAATGTCAGCATGAAATATTTAAACCTTCTTCGTTTTTTTTTCTGTGTGAATTGTAATGAGGTCATGTTTATCAGGACGTTGTTGTATAGGGTCAGTGACCTACTTTGTTAGCAACAAAGTAACTTTACTACTACGACGAGCAATGGTAGAACACCATCTTCGTCGGTTCTGAGTGATGTTCCTTCAGTTTCCCCGAACGTGTAGTTTCCCCCCAGCGCGTTTGCGGCTGCCCACGAAGCTGTCAACCTACACCTGCTTCCCTGCTGAATATTGTTTTCGCTATTTTTTTCCGACATACGCACTACGTTTCTAGCTCACTAAAGTCTGCCGTAACTTATACGCCACACAATATTCGTATCTGTGTACACTTGGTACAGCTCGTGATTCATGCGTCTGCACCGCATTCTATTCATGTTTCGCACCGAGAATTGTCCGCAGCGCTTCGGGCTCAAAAACTCCGAAAGATTTTCGGACTCCCTCCTTTTAAGTCGTGACCGTAGAGGGCAACCGGAAGAATCAGCGTCTTATTTAGAGCGAATTTCGTTTGCGTTCGGTAGTTACGGGACCTAATCTGGTTACACAATCCATAAAAGGCCCTATTCATAGCTGCAATACGCCTTTTCACTTCACGGGAAACGTCATTGTCACATGTCACAAGTGTTCCAAGATAAATAAATTCTTCAACAACTTTAAACACATCCCCATCAATCACTACTTCAGTATTAACACCACTAGGCCTACCTCTGTCTCTAGTCGCTGTCATATACTTTGCCTTGGTGGAGTTAATCCTTCCTCCAGGCCCGTGCACAGAAAAGGCGAAAAGGGAGGGGTTTTTCGCATTTTCAGCAAAAGGCGGAGGGACGTCTAGTTTATAGTACCTAAGAAATGGGCACGGCCTTGGCTTCCTCCACTGCCCTACGATCGATGTCGAGGAGATCAATATCGTCCGCAAAGCCGAGGAGCATGTGCGACCGTGTGATGATAGTGCTATTCTTTCGCACCCTCCTAATTGCTCTT
>NC_085138.1:382468051-382486201 GCF_035046485.1 Aedes albopictus
AAAAAATCAAAAACCAAAAAGTGAGGAAATGCTTCCAGTTTCGCCTTAAGAAGGATCCTGTCTTCGGCACAGTTGTTCAGAAGATTTAGGAAAGTCCATAAATTGCGTAACGCAAAATTGTTCTATTTGACCACCCCCTCCTTTACCCATATAGCACACTTTTTGTATAAGACTTTTGAAATTTTTGTAAACATCGTCACACTTTGCTGAACCCCCAACCAAACCCTCAAAGCATGACGTAATTTATGCACGTTCCCGAAAAGCTTTCATACAGAAAACAATTTAGTGCAAGATTCACTGCCTACGTGCGCCAGCCAGTGTTTAACCCTCCTTTGGCGTTAAGGTATTTTTTTTTACCTAAACCGTACACTACGTCAGCGAGCTGCTGCCAACGTGATGCTAAAGGAAGGTTAAGGAGTATGTGTGTTTAGTATATGTGTAGCATACCTCACATTCTGCGTCACCTAGAACGGTACTGTAGAGGAGAGCAAAGAAAGGTTACAGGTTCGTTTTTTAGGTGTTTCCGAAGGTCTCATGTGCGTTACATGGGGTCCGAGTGGGTCTTAAGGGTTTTTCTTTTAAATTTATTTGTTTCGGAGTCATTTCAGGAATTCTCAGAGCATTTTAGGCTGGTTTCAGAAGCGTTACGGAGGTGTTTTCAGGGATTTTGGTTTTGGAGGATTTTTTGAGGCATTTCAAGATGTTTCAGACCATTTTCGGCGTTATTCAGAGGTGTTACGGAGGAATTTTTGGGGTGTTCGGAGCTTCACAGGTGCGTTACATGGAGCCCGAGGAAATTTAAGGGGGAATTTTGAGGCATTTCAAGACGTTTCATAGGATTTTCTAGGGATTTAGAGGCGTTTAAAGGAGTTCTCGGGGATTTCGAAAACTCTCAGGAGCGTTACATGGGGTCCCCGGGGGGGTTTAAGGGGGATTTTTGAGGCATTTCAGGAAGTTTCAGAGCAAACACTGAAATACCTTAAAACGCCCCTCAAACCTCTTGACAGAACACCCTTAAAGGTTCCTCAAATCCCCCGAAACAACCTCTTAAACGCCCCTGAAGCCCCTTGGAACTCCCTTTTTGGGCTTTATGAGAAATTCTGGAAACCCCCTTTGCCCTACCTCAACTGCCCAGGAACAAAACCTGTGCAGCAAGTCGTGAACTACATTCTCTTATTCCCCTCTTTTTATGCCTTTTTTAATTTTTGCAATCCCCGCCCTGTGCATAAAAAGAGGTTCCACTGTATTTGACAATGTTTCACAGAAGAATGGAAGTCTTCACATAAAAAACAACTTAGTTCGAAATTCGATTACTATGTTGTATATCACACGTTCTACACTATTTTGTAGGATACTGCCTACGAAGAATGGCTCAGAAAAATAAAAATTTTCTCATATAAAAATTGTATGTAATTTGAAATTCGCTCACAACGTTACACTTGTGTTCTTGAGAGCTATCAGATCGATCTAAGCAACGAATATCTTTCCTGAAAATCATTTCGTTGATTATTTCGTACAACCTCGCAGCAATTCTCTTGAGAATATCTTAGGAATTTTCTTTCAAAATCCCTTTGGCAATCAGTATAAGTAAAATTTTCATCATCAACTCCTTTGAGTATTTTAAGCACAGCCTTTTTGTACTCTTTTAACTCTATTTTTGGAAATTTCTTTGCAACTATTTTGTGAACTGACTTAACTGTTGTTTTAAAAATTGATTTCTTCGAAAATATCTTTAAAAAATAGTTGAAAATTTTTTAGACGACCTCTTAAGAAAAAAAATGCTCCGGCAATGGCTTTGAGAGTTTTTTTTAAATAACTCCGACATTTTCTTTTGGAATTCCTTCTGATGTTTCCTTCTGATTTCCTTTGGCAATTCCTTGAGTAATTTCTTCGGCACTTTTTGGAAACTTTTTTGACAATTCGTAGAAAAAAATATTGATTAATTCTTCTGCTATTTTCTTTCAAAATTCATTCGAGAAATACGATTGAAAATTCTTTCGGAACTTTTTTTCAGCAATTCCTTTGATACTATTTTAGCGTTATCTATGGGACACAACCATTTCTGGTGTTTTATGGATCCATTTTTTTTTAACTGCTTTCTTTGTGAAAATTTCTCGGCCACACTTTCGGAAACTTCTTCAGCAATCAATGTGTAAATTGATTTAATTTTGCTTTGATACCTGGAACATTTCCGTTTGAAATTATTTTGGGAATTTCCTTGACAATTGCTTTGGAGACTTTCAGGAAATTTCTACGAGGATTTCTTTAGGTTTTTCTTTTAGCAATTTCTTTGAGGGTTACGCTGGCAATCTCTTCATGGTGGTTCCTTTGGTATTTTTTTAATGAAATTGAAAAGCATATGGGGTCTCCTGTTAGCCTAGTGGTTAAGGCTACGGATCGCCAATCCGGAGACGGCGGGTTCGATTCCCGTTCCAGTCAGAAATTTTTTCTCGACTCCCTGGGCATTGGGTATCATTGTGCTTGCCTCACAATATACCAATTCATGCAATGGCAGGCAAAGAAAGCCCTTCAATTAATAACTGTGGAAGTGCTCAAAGAACATTTAGTTGAAGCGAGGCAGGCCAAGTCCCAGTGGGGAAGTAGAGCTATAAAGAAGAAGAAGAAGAAGAATAAGCTTATGGCAGTTTATGTTAATTTATGGAATTTCCTCGGGATATTCCTTTTGGAAATTATTCACGGCATTCCGTCTTTTATTATTTTGAGAATTGCATCAGATATTCTTACCACAATGACTATATTCAACACATCAACAAATTAGAAATGTTTTTTTCTATTTTTTTTTTTTAATTTCAAGTTTTGTGCTCATATACATATGGAATTCATACAGGAATGCCTTCAGAGATCAATCTTAAAGTTCTTTCTAATATTTCTCCCTCTTCGAATGAACTCAGGAATTCTTTCTGAAATTACTCCAACAGTTTCTTCTGGTGTCCTCCATGAATCAATTCTTCCGTTACGAATATCTCCTGGGGTTTCTTCTACACACTTTATTTATAACGTCGAATCTCGGTTTACATATGCCGAGATTTGCACAGCCGAGTAATCAGCTAAATGTTTTCATGAGATCTCAGCTAATAAAAACCGACAATCAGTACAACATGCCTCGTTTCCAAGCAACCTACAAGTTTGTTAGCTGAGTCTCGGTTAAAATTCAGAAACTGAGATCAGCACAGCCGAGCTCGTTTAATGAAACTAAGTGTGAAGGATTCCTCTAAGATTTCCTCAATCCTAAAAAGAAGGAGTGAATTCCGGAACATTTAGAAGAATAATTCCGGAAGAAAAATCTTGAAAAAATCCCACAAGGATCTCCAGGAGGTATCCGTAAAGGAGCACCTGAAGGAATCCTCGAAGGATCTTTTGAAGGAATCCAAGAAAGACTCCTAGAAACTCCTTGAGGAACAAAGATAGGTGAATATCAGTTATACAGCTAAACAGGTATACAGCTAAAATATTAATTCCTAGAGGAAGACCAGGAAAAACGGTCGGAGTAATTTCAGTAGGAACTCCTGGAGAAATATAAGAAAGAAACCTCACACACCAAATTTTTCGAAACGCTTCCAGCACAAAAAAAATCAGCAAAATAAATTACTGAATTTCAGCAAATTTTTTGCTGAACTTCAGCACAACGTTGCTGATCAACTGTCAAAATTGCTGGATGGTTCAGCAAGTTGAAAAATAATTGCTGATATTCAGTAAATTCATATTGCTGAATGAAATCAGCACAAAAAAAATCAGCAAAATTTGCTGAATACCAGCAAACTAAATTTGGAGTGCAGATAAATCTCTGAAAGCACTCCTGGAGGAACTCCAGAAGGAGCACTTGAATGAATCCCAGATAGAACTCTAGGAGGAATCTGAAAAGAAACTTCCGAACTTCTGAAGGAATGCATGAAGAAATTTAGGGAGAATTATCACTTTGCAGCAGACAAATTCGCTGGTAATATTTTTATTAACTGAAGTTCACCCTGTAGCCCTTGGCTGTATATAAATAAAAATAAATAAATATAGTTTATTGCATTGCTAACTGGACTGCGACAGAGTGCGGAATCTTAAATAAAAGTGTGATATTCCATCAAATCGTTCCGGTGTTTTCACCGCACTTATTCATCATGAGCTAATGAATAAGTGCGATGAAGACACCGAAACGATCTGATACCAAATCGCACTTTTATTTGAGATTCCGCATTTCCTCGTCGCACTTTTAACTGCGCAATGCGCAATAATAAATAAAATGAACGGCAATTTAGAAGTGATGGAGGCGCATGGTCATATGTATATGAGCACAAAACTTGAAAAAAAATGCGGCTCAAAAAAAGCTTGAAGATCATGTCTATTTTATTATATGTTATATGAAAATAGTCAAACTTTTGTTGAAAAAATAATAAAAAATATAAAAAATAATAAAAATATATGTTAGACCACAACTAACATTATAAAAATCATAAAAAACTGATATTTTGCCTTTTTTTTTGCCTATTTATGTTTACTATTTTTTCGATATAGTTTTTTTCTAGAATTTAGAACTAATAATGCAAAAAGATTGCAAATCATATAGGTTCAAAAGTAATAACGATTAGAAAATTAAAAAAATGTCAAATGTCGTTTTTTGGACCACTCTTTTTTTCCAAATAGCAAACCTAATGGCAAAACCAAATAATAACGAGTCTTATTATTGTTGATAAAGATCATTCCTACCGAATTTAAGCAATATCGAAGCTGTTTTATTTTCGGGTGTACTGAGTTGAAAGAAAAGTGGTATAGCCAAAGGAAATCTTGAATGAATTACCGAAAGAGTTTCCAAAAGCAAAGAAAATTTCAAAGAAATTCCGTCAGAATTTACCGAAAATTTCTCAAATTTATTGAAAAAAAATGATTATAAAGAAATTGCTGAAAGCACTCCAATAGAAATTCCGAAGAAAATCTCAAAGAAATTGCTGAAAAAAAAAACTTAATCAATTCTCAAAAAAAAAAAAATAAAAAATGCCGAAGAAATTTTTGAAGGAATTCTCGAAAGTTATTCCAAAGATATTGCCAGATAAATACTGAATGAATTTGATGACGGATTTGCAGAAAGAAAACATCCTGAGGAATTTCGAAAAGCATTATTGCAAGATTTTCCAAGTAAATTGCCAAAGAAAATTGCAAAGGAATTGTCAGATAAATTCTCAAAAGAACTCCCGAACGAATTCCCAAAATAATTTCTTAACGAAATATCGAAAGAATTTGCAAAACTATTACTAAGAATTTGTGAAGAGATCAACGATTGTAATTTCAAAGAAAAGAAAAAAAAATCAAAGAAAGTTATAAAGAAATTTATATAAGTCTTTTCACAAGGAAATTGCCAGAGCATTTTTCAGAAAAAAAAACTCTTGAAGCTTCCTCAAACCCCCCGGAAATCACCTGAAGCTACTAAGATGGACTTGAAACCGCTTAGCAGCCCCCTTAAGCTCTAATGAAAGCTTTGAAACCCCTTGGAATATCTTCATACGCCTTGGAACCGTTGAAGTTTTTCTGAAAATCCCTGAAGCCATTTTGAAACCCTCCGAAATCCTCCGATACTCCTGAAATGCTTTGAAATCGGTCTGAAGCCTTCAGGAGCTCTCCTGACAGGGGTTTTCCTGAGCAAAACATGGGGATTTCTCCAGATAATTCTCCAGGGATTCAACAGGAATTCGATTGTGATTTTCATTACAAGTTCAGACTAGAACTCCTTTAAACCTATCATGACGAAGAGAACAAACCTGCCTGCAATTTGGTTGCTATATCGAAATTGCAACTGGAATAGTCACATATATAGCACCAAAGAAATCGTATTCAATGCACGAAACATGCATATACATACTAAAGTGTAGGCCATATCGAAACATATATCCGATTACTGCGATTTCATTCAACATTATTTACAATTTCTCTATTATTGTTTACGATTTCGTCGATTTTTTCCGTCTATATATACGATTATGCATGATCTTATTACGATTAACTGTAAAGATATACAACTCAAGATTTTCAAATTAAAAAAAAAAAACAATTGGTGTTCAGTGGGAATCGAACTTAGCTCCTTTGATTGAGAACTGCGCGTTATCTCTATTGGCTATATTGCCAAGAAGGAAGTAGAGAGTTCGAAGTTAATGGCATGAAACGAATAAAAATTAGCATGATACGGTGCGAGATTTGTGGTGGGAGTGTTGTTGTTGTGCATTGAGTGTCTTAGAAAGTGGTGCCGTGCAAGAGGCTCGGAATTTACATCGTTATTGGAATCTATATACCACTTATTATAAGTCATCTTGTGATTATAAATACTATTAAATCTACATATTTGGTTGTGTCAACAAAAAAATAAATTTGTGATGAATACGATTTTTTTCCTTTTCTCCATTATTCAAAGATGTAAACAAAACCATTTACGATTTTCGTGATTAAAATTTGACTCTTAAAAGTGCTGTAACAATCATTTCGTTCACTTCGTATACGACTCAAGTATGACGCAAACGATCGATATACACTATTCTTATAGTTGTATACGATTGCACCGATATGGATCATACCTCTAGGAAGGCAGCTCGATTTAGCAGATTCTTATACGATGTAAAGCGATAATTTTCACGATTCAAAGAAATCACATGTACGATTTTAGCGAACTTGAAGCTTGACACTCAGAACGTATGATATTTCACAATTCTTTCCGATTCTTCGCGATCCTACCAATTGTTTCTAGCAGCTTTTATGATCTGAGACGACTGCATGAAATGAAATTGTAATTAAGATTTCATTTGGCATGAAATGCGATTTTGCGCAATTATTTTCAACAAATATACATATTTTTATACAATTCTGATGCAATATATAAAAATATACGATTTTTTTCACACAATAATTTACGATATGTGGTTGACTTAGAAACCTGCCGATGATACCCTTTGTCACCCTATGTAAAATTTTGATCTGTGGTAATTTTTCAGCTACTTAGTGGTTGATTTCTTTTTGTAAATTCAGTGGTTCTCAATATAGTGTAACGTTAATTTCTCAAAAACTGTTATTTTCTAGAACAACTTTCAGGTATTTTTTTTGTTTGAACATATCAAAGAGCAGTAATGAAGTGGTGTTACAAAGCACAGTGGTTCTCAATCTGGGTTCACGGGCCACGAGAATTTTCCAAGAACTACAACCGCTAGGAAGGCGTACACGTATTTGTTGGATCAACCATCTAAAGGGGCATTTTCTTCAACATAGAGGAGTTGCAAAGCTCAGTGGTTCCCAATCAGATTTTGCCTCTTAAGAAGTACTTAATGTATATGTTAACAGATTTTAACTTTTTTCATACCTTATCAAAGTGATGCTGCATAGCTCAGTGGTTCCCAATCAGGATCCATGGTTCACGCAAACCTCCAAACTACTGACAGTGTCATGAGAAAGAGAATGTATTTTTAAGAATGGGTATTTCAAGGAGCACTACAACCAATATAGTGTTGCAGCGAACTTCAGTAGTTCCAAATCTAGAGTGACGGACCATCATCCATTGCCATACATCAATCTCACAAAGTGAGCGAAAAATGTAGGTTCTTTTGCATCAACATTTCACATCCATCGTCTAGTACACGTACATGGCTGTACGTCCAGTCATAACCAAGATTTATCCGAAAACTCTTTCAACCCCTGATGTCTACCTCTCCTCGGGAGGGTCGTTATATGGTGCAAAGAGAAATTAAAATAAACATTACAAATCTACTGCCCCGGCCGTATCCACATTTCAT
This sequence comes from Aedes albopictus, assembly GCF_035046485.1. NCBI lineage: Eukaryota > Metazoa > Arthropoda > Insecta > Diptera > Culicidae > Aedes > Aedes albopictus. The sequence continues at coordinate 382,475,827 of NC_085138.1, forward strand.
CAACAAAGTGAAACAAAAGCCCATTTTTCGGTTCCAGCCTCGGAGCAGTGTAGTGTAGTCCTCCTATCATAAGAAAAGAGAAAAATGAAAACACGGGCAACATTACTCCGACCATCATCTTTGTCTGGTTGAGCCGCACGGCGGCGGTTCCAGCTGTCAGCCCCAAAGAGCGCCACTATCGCCGTCGTCGACTTGGGATGGTACCTCCCAATCCATCCATATATGCAGCGACGCGACGCGACTTGCCTCGTCTCCCCTCACCGCCACGCCGGCCGCTATCGCAGTGTTAGTGGCTGTTACTTACGCTGCCGGTCGATGATGAAGAAGTGAAACTTTCTCATTTTCTACCTGTGGCCTGTTCGTTCCTCCTATCCCGTTGCAACAGCCAGCCAGCCAGCCAGTCAGCGCGGATTGAAAACGGAGGTTTGCGTAAAAAAATCGCTGAACGCGCGCCGCGCCGAGCGAAGAGAAACCAGCGAGAAAGAAGAAAGTCGCTCGTCGCTTCCCTCCGACTGCTCCTTGCGCGCCCCACCACACACGGCTGCCTCGGTCCAGTCGGGGAGGGAAGATGGTCATCAATTTGTACCACGGATGATCGTGTGAAGAAGATTTCCTTCGGTGAATTTCCTAAAGCATCGAACGAACCACCTCTTCTAAGCAACTTCGGTGCCTTCAGTAGTGGAAGGTACGGATCACCCAAAAGGGGTGAAGGGAATCGGGGAGACGGGGTACTTTAACACGAGGGCTCGCTCGCCTCTCGGGCTTGCGGGCTAGGGGCTGAAGTGAAACCTTAAAATGGGGCAATTGAAGAAGGTTTTTGCACGGGGCTCTTGGAAACAGGTAGCCTCCTCGCTTCTCGTTCGGTGTGCGATGCCCTGCTAATGGAGTAATTGCCTTTTAGGAGGAAATTGTCATAATTTCTCCGCGGGCATCTGCTGAGCGTGGGCTGAACCGGAACTAGGTAGCGGGCATCAGCACGAGCCCACTAATGGATCCTTGCGAAGAAATGAGCTGAGACGAGATTAGCAATTGACGAGTTAGAGCATAGGTAGACTTCGGAGAAGTCAAACTGATGGCAAATGCATGGAAACCAGCTAAACACAAGTATTGAAGCAATAACCAATCCGAACTTAAGAAGATTGTCATCATCTCGAAATTTTCAAAGTTTTCCTCTAAATATTCCGGATGCAAGATCTTGCCACAACTATGAATACGTTTTTTTGTGAATTCTACTACGTCTGTTCTTAAGCAGTTTGACCAAGATCTCGTCCTTCTCAACGGCCTTACTGTGTTCAGCTCACATGGAGGCTTCGTAATCTCATTCAGTAGTTCTAGTGTTTTCATGCCATCGAAGTCCTCCTTCCTACGGGTCGCCATTAGTGTTTCTTCTGTGAGAAAATTTTTTCCTGATCATTGCACTAACGCAGTCCTAAGTCACGAAGCATTGACAACTGCATAGAACCTCCGCATATCGTTCCGACCCATGCTATCATGTACATAAACAATTACACTCTCACTCACATTTCAGCACCATGATGACTAAGTAATTAACCTAGACGTGAAGACCTACTCGCATCGAATCATCGTTGTGCCATGTTAGCCCCGACCGACCTGGAGATGTTACGCAGTGTAACAATGTCGGTTGTATACCCCTTGACCTCTCCAAACAGCGAGGCTCAAACGAAAAGTTTCTATTTTTTTCGCTGCTTTTTTCATAACCTTTCCCGGATTGATTGCGATTGTTCGAAAGCGCGCGAAAAAAAAGATTCGGAGCAGTGAGCCTCAGTATGGGTTCGGAAATGACCATGGACCGACTGCGGACAGACTCCGGACTCACGGACCGTCCGTATGTAGGCATGAGTTTTCGTTCACCCGAGGTGCCTTAATTGGAGAGCAATCGCAACTTCCGGATCGGCAGCAGCCCACCCAACCCAGCCACTCCGACAATTTGAGGCGGCCGCGTCAGCCCACTGTGTTTGGGGTCTGAGCAGTTAGTGGAAACAGGGCGATATTGGGCGATAATTACCGAGATGATGATGATGAGGGATGGTGATTTGCATGTCTACGAAGTGGTAGTGGTGATGCGTTGCAAAACGGTTCGCCAGCGAGCGAAGGTACCATCATTGCAATGCGCTACTAATTAGTGAGCGAGCCATAGGGCCCGCTGAACACAATTGGGGTGGGCAATTGGAACTTAAGTGGAATCAGTTTATGCAGATTAAGGCTGCTTGCGGCGGCATACATTGGTATTCGAGGATTTCAGGTCATGAAGGAGAGATGTGGGGAAATGGTCTGATAACTCTAAAATGGCTTGTAATATGTGTCACGATTGATATCTCTCTTGTGAGACTTGCGGAAATATTCCTGTCGGAATTTCGGAACGCATTTTTGAATTCAGTCAAAATGTATATGAAATTGTTGACACGATTTCAAGAAGCAGTTGCAGCGAAATTCCGAGAATCTTAGAGAAATACTTCATTTAGTTACTTTTCTTCTTGGCATATCGTCCCCACTGAGACAAAACCTCCTTCTCAGATAAGTGTTCTATGCTCACTTCCATAGTTAATAATTTAGAGTTTCCTCTTCCAATTCCCATTTTTCATTAAAAGATTGTATCGTGTAGCAAGCACAAAGTTACTCAATGCCCAAGGAAGTCAAGAAAATATCCTTTACGAAAAGTTTCTAGACCGACCGGGAATTGAACGAGTTACTCTAGGCATGGTCATGCCGAATACCCACGCCTTTACAGCTGAGGCTATATGGGCCCATCATCGAGATGATGATCATCCTGGCTATTTCGATGGATACCAGTAAGCTCTGGAGAAAATTTGTGATCTCGAGAACTCAAGAAGAAAAAAATGCTCCCAGAGATTTATTCAAGAGTTTGCTTGAAAAACCATTCAGAGTTCGCTCCAAAATTCATCTTGGGATTTCTCCTGAAAATCCATTCAGGATTATTTCTTGAGTACTTACGGACTTTCTCCTTGGGTTTCTACTTCAGTTCCTTCTTCAGGCTTTGGATCGCCAATACGGAGACGGTGGGCTCGATTCTCGTTCTGATCGGACACATTTTCTCGTATAGTGTATCATTGCCCTTCCCTCATAATATTCAAATCCATGCAATGACAGGCAAAGAAAGTCCTTCAACCAATAGCTGTGGAAGTGCTCAAAGAACACTAAGTTGATGAAAGGCAGGCCAGGGAGTGGCAGGCAGTGGGATTGTAAAGCCATGGAGAGGAAGAAGAAGAAGTAAACGCTTTCCGTGATTGCTGCCCGGATGCCTTCCTTGCATTCCTGGCAGTTTTTCCTTGTTTCTCTCCTTACTTTTGAACTTTCCAGTAGCTTTGCCCAAGATCCCATCCAGGGTACTGGATGGTTTAACTGCAGTGATTTAACCGGATTTGGTCTCACAGTTTCTTCTTCTTTACCTTGAGTTTCCTACGGAGTTCCTTCTAGGCTTTCTAAAGTTTTTTTTTCACGGAATTTCTTCTTGAGGATTTCGGACGATTCCTTCCGAAGACCATAACAGAATGATCCCAATAATACTTCTCGGAGTTTCTTGCCCTCCTTCCACCTGAATTCTTCCGATATATCACCGGAATTTCTTACAAAACAATCGTAGGCTAACCTAGAAGTTATTCCGAGAAAAACACGTGTAAAATCCGGGCAACTCCGGTGGTATATATTAGAAAAACCCCAAAAGGAACACCTAAAATAAATCCCGTGACAATTTTTGGTAGGAATTCTAGGAAGAACACTGGGAGTTATCCTGGAAAAATCTCTTGGAGAAATCTCAGGACGAACACAGCAAGAAATTTCAGAAGCAATTACGAAGAAAATACTACTGCGGAAATAAAAAAAAAGCTCTGATTGAACTACGGAAGAATTCTGTGAGAGACATCCCGGGAGCAACAACGGGTGCAATCTTCTGAAGGATATCTTAAATAGAACTTCAAAAGAAATCCCGCTATTACCATAAAAAATATCTTGAGAGAAACACACAATAGCTAACGATCATCTTGAAATTACACTAAACTCAGATAACCTGTGAGAACCTCTGGGAAAAGCACTGCAAGAAGTTCCGGGATGAACTTCTTCACAAATACTTTGAAAAACTCCTGAAAAAACCGTGGCAGGAACTTTGGTAGAAATACCAGAAACAGCTTCTGTAGAAACTGTGGGAGAAATCGTTAGAAAAATCTATGGGAGAAATCCCGAGAACAACACACATGTAAGAATTGCAGAAGTAATACAAAAAAAATCTGGAGAAATCTCGCGACAACATCTGAGAATTATCCTGGGATATCTCCTGTGGAGATCCCGGAGTAAATACTAGGTAAATATCCCATGAAAGTTTCTAGCAGGAAATTCAGGAGGAACTCTGAGAGAAATCTTGCTAGGCACTGTAATTATAAAGTTAGTTAGTATGATAGTTTTTATTTTTAACCAAAGTAACTATAGAGGAAATTTTGGAAAGATATCCTGCAATGAATTTGAAAAACTTGAAAATCAGTCAAAGTTCAAAAATTCTTGCCAATTGTCAAGAAGAATCTTGTACCGACTTTTCGAACTCTCGCGCTGAGTATCATACGGGCGTATCTACAATGATCGATTTCTCTTCATCGATTTTCTCTTCGAATTATTCCGGGGATTCCGTCCAATGTTCGAATGATTTCTTGGTACGTTTCGGTGAAGGACAACTTGGACTAGCATCTAGAACAATAAAAACAACCGAAACTGTTTTGCCTCCTAAGTTATTACCCAAAGAGAAAATCGATGAAGAGAAATCGATCATTGCAGTTACGCCTGTATGATACTAAACGCGAGGACTCTCTAAGCAGAATACCCTCTTCGAATGAGTGTAATCAGTTTCGTACCTTTTAATTCCGCCCTATGTTGCTTATCCTTTGACAGATACGCGTATTTCGACTACCACTTGTAATCTTCCTCAGTGTCAGTTATCCACTCACATAAGCATACATAGGGCGGAATTAAAAGGTACGAAACTGATTACACTCATTCGATGTCAAGAAGAAATTTTGACAATAATTATAAGCAAATGCCGATATGAATCTGGAAAACCCTTCGACAGCAATTTAGGGTACAATACTAGAAAAATGTTGTAAAAAGAAAGTAATTCTTTGAGAACTTATGGAAGACATTTCAAGGGGTAGCTTTGAAAGAGGATGGAATTTCTGAAGAAATGCTTGTGATTGAATTTCTGGATCGATTTTAACTCCCAGATTCATCCACGTACACTAGGAACTCGTAATCTTTTATCGGAAACGTGAAAAATGTTCTACTTGATTTAGAAACTCTTATTCTTCTAGACGCAAATGAATCTGAGCTTAAAAAAATCAGAAATTCCTTCATAATGATTTGTCAAGTAATTTCGCCAAGTATTGCTTCTGGATAAAAAGCTCTCGAAATGCCTTCGACAATTTCTTATAATATTCGTTTTGTTCTGTTTCACAACATCTTTCTTAACATTTCTCGTTGAATTCCTTCCGGATTCCTTGTAACATTTGTCTAAGATTCAAACATTTTCACCGGGTTTCCTCCTTGGGAAACCAGCATTTCTTAATATCGACCGACATTTCTCATAGAGATTGCTTCTTCCGAACATGTTTCTCAAGGATTGTCGCGGGATTTCTTTTAAAAATTCTACCGGGAATTATGAAAATTTTATGAGCAATCATGAAAACCATTTAAAAAAAACCAGTGAGGACCACTTAGAGAAATCTCGGATAGTATTTTGAAGAAATTCCTGGAAAAACTTTTGCAAAAGTCTCGAAAAACCGTGAAAATAACAAAGAGAAATTTCTGAAAAATAGAAAAAAAATAAAATAAACACCAGAGGGAATCCCACGAGAAACTCTGGAAGCAATACCAGGAAAACTTCTAGAAGAAATCCAGAGAGGCGTTCCTGTAGAAACCCCGTGAAAATCTCTTAAAAATCATGGAAACAATTCTGTTACAAAACGTGACTGAGCTTGAGCTTGCATGAGCTTGATTGACCGCCCGTAGATGCTACTCCAGTATTGCCAGACCAGCCTCACTCACACAAGGAACCAATGAGATTATCTGTCGGGGACTAGCAGGCATCTTCAGTGTGTGAGCGTTGAAGATCTTCTATTTTTAGGCGACAATGGCGCCTGCCACGTCAGGTTGCAGGTCAATGTGGGGAAGGAGAAGCAAGTGATGATTGCAATCGTTTGTATCCACATCAGACCGAATATACCTCTGCGTCTGCACAAATGTCGGGATGTCGGGATGTTGGTGGGATATGGTTGGCAGAGGGTTCACACATTGGTGCGTGGATGCCAGGCGTCAGGTGATATTACTATGAAGCAAAAGCGGCACAGTTCGCTTGATTGCATAACTCGTAGGTGTTATATGGTAGTTTGACACTGTGCTGTGAAAGTTGGAAGGAAGGAAAACGGCTTTGCAACCGTTTCTGATTCTAGCGATGGCTATGAACATATGAATATACATGAGTTGTATATGTAGAGAGGAGAGTATAGAGAAAGTGGATAGAAAGATACAAAGTAGAAGGAAAAAGACGAGCCAGGGGTTGAACCCAGGACCTCCTCTCTCCTCCTCTTCTTGGCGTAACGTCCTCACTGGGACAAAGCCTGCTTCTCAGCTTAGTGTTCAATGAGCACTTCCACAGTTTATAACTGAGAGCTTCCTCTGCCAATGACCATTTTGCATGTGTATATCGTGTGGCAGGCACGAAGATACTCTATGCCCAAGGAAGTCAAGGAAATTTCCTTTACGAAAAGATCCTGGACCGACCGGGAATCGAACCCGTCACCCTCAGCATGGTCATGCTGAATACCCGTGCGTTTACCGCCTCGGCTATATGGGCCCTTTTTAGGGCCTATGGGAACCCAGGACCTTCTGCATATGAATCAGAAGCGGAACCACTAGACCACCAAGCCCGTCTGCTTATGTTACAAAACGTAACAGATTTTGATAACTGAATTTCGCTACCAATCCTAGAGAGAATTCCGAAAACGATTTAAGGAAGAATTTCGAACATTATTTTGGAAGAATATTCTCAGAGGCATTTCGAAACAAACTTTCCAGATTACCAAGAAAATTCCTAAACAAATCTCCGTAAAAATCCTAATCATTGAAATAAGTTATTGACATCACATATTTCCTCCAGAGTTTATTAGTATTCATCGGAATAACCAGGATTATATCGGTTACGTCCGTTTTTATTGGGAATTGTTAAAATTCAATCATAATTTCCAAATGTCCGTGCATAGTACACTGGAATCTTATGCCTGGGCTGGGGGTGCATAAAGTAATTAGAGGCATAAATAAAAATAGGCCAAAAACAAGGGAATTTTGTGCATAAACAAAGACAGGGATTTAATATGGAAATTCTGTTCGCGAGAATAGCTCTTGCTCCTGAACATTTCAGATGGGGTCATGAAGGATTCTATACACAGATCGAAAAAAAAGGGTAAAAATCTGTAACATATACTGCCGTGAATCGCAAGTCAGTCCCATCTGTAAAAAGTAGGCATTGAGAAAATGAACTCTGAAGTTTTCAAATTCGATTTCTATGTGAAATTTAAAAAAATCGCCATAAATTGAAAACTTCTGCGATCATCATGAAACTTTCACACATTATTTCAAACGTAAAACGTAACATTGAAAAATATAAAACAAGTCAAAATAGTGTTAAGTTTTGTACTGGAGAGCAGAGATGGCATGCTCCTCAGTGCGAGTGCAAGTGTGCGCGGTTTTAATATGAAAATTAGCTGCACTGTGCACATTTTCAGTGCGCAATGCCATCCCTGCTGGAAAGTATACAAGTTCGTAATGGGACTGACTTGCGATTACATTTCATTATGGGACAATCTGACTTGGTGTTGTTTTTTAATTTTACTGAACAAACTATATATTTTTATTCACGCAGCTGAAAGATCATCTCAAGAAAGATCGAAAACGGTCATTAACTCATTTTTGGCCAAAATGCAGATGGGACTGACTTGCGATTCACGGCAGTATAATGCACACAATTGGAGCGTGGGATAGCACAGAGGTTTGTTTAAGGGAACTTCAGGAGCCTTTCAAGGGCGTTCGGACAGATTTCGTTGGCGTATATAGGCTTTGAAGGTCTAGAGGGGTTGGGGGGTTCTGGAGCCTTAAAAGTGCGTTACAAGGGGTTTCAGGGGCATTTGATGGCATTGCAGGGACATCTTAGCCCTAGAGCCCTCTGGGACCCCCTGAAAAGTCCCCAAAACACCTTAAAACTCCTTAAAAATCCCCAAGCCCCTTTTAAGTGCCCCTGGAACCTCTTGGTACTCCCTGAAATCCCCTGAAATACCCCTAAGAAACCTGGAACGCTTATAAGACCCCTTGAAGTACCCTTGAGGTCCCCTGGAACTCTCATGAAACCTCCTGAAACGCGCCTGAAATGCCGCTGTGACCCCCTCAATCCACCTAAGAACCTCTTAAATACACTGCTGAGATTCCTCTTGAGGGATGGAAAACGGTAAAGATTGCAGCTGAGCATACACAACTCCCGCACTTGCACTAGTTCTTCGTGAATACAAACCCGTGAGTGCTTTTGTTTTCTACTTGCTTTGTACTCACGTAGCAAGCGGGTGTGAATAAACTCATACACGGCTTATTCTCGTAGCTGAGAGTAAGCTTTGGAGGCTCCGGTGCTTTTAAAGAGCGTTACAAGGGGTTTCAAGGCTCTTAGCCCTGGTGCCCTCTGGGTCCTCCTGAAACGCCCTGAGAACCCCCTAAAACCCCGTGATACCACCTTAACCCGAGCAGGAGAAAATAGCTGAAGAATAACAAACCGGAAAACCGGATACCTACAGGCAGGCCCGTGCACAGAAGTGGCGCCAAGGGAGGGGTTTTTGACAATTTCGGCAAAAGGCGGAGGGGCGCCTAGTGTAAAAAGCGTCGGTAATGGGAGGGGTTTAACCCCCAAAACCCCCCCCTTGTGCACGGGCCTGCCTACAGGTATTAAGCAGCCCTGCGTAGAGGTAAAATACCTGGGTAACTCTCGCTGAGACCGTCCCACTATTAACACCATGCCTTTAAAAATGTTTAAGGTGGTGGTTTTCTCAAAGTCCTCCTCAAAAAAGTAAGAAAAATGTATTTTGTTAATTAATTTGATGGACACCCCACAACCATTTTTGCGGACCCCTCGATTTTGATCAATTGTTGGCTCATTTAAACCGTTATAACTCAAAAGTTTCTTCAAAACCACCTCATAACAAAATGTTGTTGAAAAGAGGAAAAATAGAGCTACTATTTTGTAAATCATGACACGTTTTCTTCATACATTTCCATGCGCACCGGCAATGACTCCCAACAGCATCAGAATTTACGCCTGCATGTATACACAACGGCACCTGCAGCCAAATTAGGGAACATTGGTTCGTTCCCGTTTTTAAGTGTTTCTCAATGATGCGGACATTGCTTTTTAAACTTTTATGGTGTTTTGAAAAGCTGAAACTGACTGGATTCAGATTTCAAATAAATGTTCGTTAACACTGTGAAATAACTTTGCATTTATGTAAACAACCGGCACCTGGCGTAGTGCGCTAATGTGTCATGATTTACAAAAGTGCAGATAACTTTTGAAAGGAAAAAGATACATCTCTAAATTTTTGATATGTTGTGTAAAAATGTCCCCGCTTTCGATTAACGTAGAAATTTTGAAATCGGTGGTTGCCAACATGTTGAAAAAAAAGTTTTGGTATAAAAATCCAAGATGGCGGCCAAAATCAATATGGACGACCCAACTTTTTATAACTGTAAATAGTAGCCATATTTTTCCTCTTTTTAACAACAGTTTGTTATAAAGAGGTTTTTGGATAAACTTTTGAGTTTAAATGGTTTAAATGAGCCAACAATTGATCAAAATCGAGGAGTCCTTAAAAATGATTGTGCCCCTCGTGACCACCCGTTAGTGGTCCATCAAATTGATTAACCAAATGCATTTTTCTTATTTTTTGGGGAGGACTTTCAGAACATCGCCACCTTAAACATTTTTGAAGACATGGTGTAAATAGTGGGACGGTCTCAGCGAGAGTTACCCACCTAAAATAATAACTGGTGTATATTCTGTGCATAACAAGTGAATAATGATATCAGGTATGGCAATACCCTCGGTAATATCTAAATAATAATCGGCGATTCTGCCATACAAATAGCAGTTTTTACATAATTGAATAATACCTCAAGCAGTTCTCAACACCAAACCAATAACTCGTTGAGGTATTATATCAATAACTACACAATACCAAAGTAAGTTATTTTCATTACCAGGATAACCGACCAATACCTAGTCTTGGTATGATACCTGACTTTGGTATGCTGCAGTTATGTGTCA